>NW_027491772.1:600000-848038 GCF_021521415.1 Bidens hawaiensis
ACTGGCCGAGAACCCAATCTTCACATAGCAGATTTTCATAAGCGCAATCATGGGCTTGATCCATGTTTTAAAAACAATCTCTTATAGCATTCGTTTCGACAAGAGTAAGCATGAGGTAAAAATAAAACTAATAAGAAATAATAATAAAAAAATAAAGATAAAACACAAGTAAAAATAAAAATACAAAAGATTTAACCAAGGGTCTTCTTGTAAAAAATTTTTTTGGGATCAGATTTCAGTGTCTATAACCAAGCAGCCTTTTAAGAAAAGATCTGAACATGGAATCATATTGATTAAGATGCTTTCACAATGATTCATTTTCAACATTATTATGACATGGAGAGGCATGTTGATAGTGGGTATTAAGATACTTAGCATGATTTTCATTGTATTAGTGATATGATAAAGGTTCAATTAGGCATAAAGCTTAGATATACATCACTTATGAACATGTGATGCCTCCTATCTCTTCTCAAAGCTTATTTGGTTTTCTCCATATCACCCCAATTTCACTCCAACCCCTAGCTCTTGAGCAAAAGTATTTATTTCTTATACAAACAAAATTTTAAGCTTCAAGGTTGAACGTTGGAATTACAAGCCATCCGGACTTACATGCTTTACATTCAAAGTGTTTAGGACTTATTTGAATGCCTCACCATTGTAGTTCTAGTTTGACCTTTTAAACTTTTTAATAACACAATATTATATATATATATATGTATATATATGCATATATATATATATATTATTTTTTTTAAACTAAGAAACAAAATATTTTTGGTGATCAAGACAATAACGGGCTCGTGTATGACTAGGTAATTACATTTCTGCCTATCATTCAGAGAGATATATATGGAGACATGCACACATCTTCAAAATGACTCTCCACAGTAAGTTTAGCAGATTTAGTTTATATCACTTCAACTTTTACCCATCATGGAAAGCTACCTTACAAATCAATGACTATTTAAAAGCCTTTTAAGCCTAGTAACTTCACACGTTAGGCACACATAAGCAGTTTTACTCTCATATTCCAAAGGTTGGATCAATTTTCATTTGAAAATATATTTAGCTTCTAAAAGGCACTTAACAGAATAATCATATCACTTCCCACAATGTGTTACAGAAAACAATTTTAAACTCAGCCACTTTATGCTTTCATGTAAATGGCTATCCTGTATGTCTACATGTAGATAACGGGACCAAACATATATAAAGATACATGTCCCTCGAACTTTGAGTAACCAACATTATTTTAAGCGAAAGAATTTAAACAAAACACACCATAATCGCTCCAATCACTTTCAGTCTTTAGGTGAATGGCCATCCTGTATTTCTACAAGTAGATAACGGGACCAAATATACACAAGTATATGTCTTCAAACTTAAGTAACCGACATATTTTTAAGCGAAAGTATAAAGATTTTTTTTAATAAGATTTTATAAGAACCCACACACCCTTTTTTGAATTTTTGAATTTTCTCCCCCCTAAATCTGTGCAAAACTTTTTACCAGAAAGAAAAAACTGAAAAAATTTTATGTTCAAATTTAACCTAAAAAAGACTCAATCATCGAAATGAATCATTTTAAGAAACCATATAAGCACATTAATTCTGGTTGTTCCGAACGGTTTTGTAAATAAGTCCGTCACATTATTATCAGCGTGAACTTGCTCAAGTTGAATTAATTTTCGGTCGTAACAGTCATATATAAAATGAACTTTGATGTCAATGTGCTTGGTTTTTGAACGCTGAACAAGATTTTTAACAATAGCAATAGCAGCATCGTTATCACAAAAGATTGGAGTATCCGGAAATTTCAAACCATAATCCAACAATTGATGTTGCATCCGGATAACTTGTGAGCAGCAGGCAGACGCAACAACATACTCAGCCTCAGCAGTGATTGTGGACACTGTTTGTTATTTCTTGCACTACCATGAAATAAGTCGATCACCCAAGAATTGACATCTAGCAGGCGTAGATTTCCTGTCAATGTCATCTCCACCATAATTGCTATAAGCAAAAGCATATAAATCAAAATCTGAGTTTTTGGGATACCAAAGACCTAACTTCGATTGCCTTTTCAGATATCTAAAAATACGTTTAACAGCAATTAATTGAGAAAGTTTAGGATTAGCATGGAAACAAGCGCATTGACAGACATTAAACATGATATCAGGTCAGTGAGATACATCAGGGATCCGATCATTGACCGATAGTACGTTTGATCTACGGGATTCCCATCAAGATCAGATGAAAGAAGAGGTCTTTTCGCCATAGGGGTTGCCGCACTTTTCTAGCATGTCTTCGACATATTTTCCTTGATGCATGATGTGTTGTAAAACACACTTTTTATCCGCACCTTTTTTTATCATATTTTAAGTGCTTAATCATATAATAAATAATAGTTATGGCTTGTTTTTGCATGATCTTACAAAGTTTAATATTTGTTGTAGGTTACAAGTTTTAAAAGAGAAAAAGTTCGGGATTTGGAAGACATATGAGGCCTTTATGATGTGTTGTAAAACACACTTATTTTCCGCACCATTTATCATTGTTTTAATCACTTATTTATATAATATTTAATGTTTTTAACTTGTTTTAATATGATATTACATTAATATGTATTTTGTAGGTTACGGGTTTAACGAGAAAGAAACCGAGCTTTGAAAGAGATTTAGAGGCCTTTTATGCACTATTATTGAACAATCAAGTTTAAGGACCGACCCATATCCATTTTGTGAAGCCCATATGTGTTATAATATAATAAACAACAAAAAAAAACCCTAACCAGCCCTAAATCTCGAAATCAGCAGCCCCCATAGTTCCGATCGCAATCTGCAGCCAAGAAAAGAAAAGAAAAAAGGGTTTTGGAAGCTAGTGGCGGCTAGAGGAAGAAGAAGATCATTAGAGACAGTTGTGGACAACAAATAGGGTTAATATTCATCACTAATCTCTGCACTAATCTTGAGTATAACATTAATAAACCTTGTGTTCTTGTTAGTATTCATAACTCTTTGATTTTGAACTTTAAACTTGAATTCTTTTGCAATTGAGTTAGGGTTTGGGTTGTTATTGATTATCATAGATTGTTGAATGATTTTAATGATGTTTGTGATGATTAATATGGTGTTTACATTAAGATATAGCTGCTGTCCAAAAGTTATGTTAGGCTAAACTTGTTAGTTCTACCTAGGTTAATGAATATTGTTAGGCTTTAGTGAGTTTTATGGATTGTTTGATCATCATGGCTTGATTTGTTAATGAAAGTTTGGTTTAATATTGAATTAGGTTGTGTTTAGTGGCTGTGATTTGATTAATTATACTCATAAACCCCTTGCTTTGATTAATTGTATTAGTTTTGATTGATCCTTGCTTGTTTGATTCTTTACTTTGTGTTTACAGATTGTTTGCGGGGTGTACAACCGTAGGGTTTAGTTGGGTGTGTTAATTGATTGAATTCAACGGGTAGGCACCTTCTTAGAGACCGAAAGGTGATAGGAAGTAAAGTCGTCTCATAGCTTTTACTTGTTAGGATTAGGATTGCGCGAGAGTGGGTTCGGTTCTTGTCGGGTTTGGGTTTGTTAGCGATTTGTTTCTAGTTTAAGTTAAACCAAATTGTTCCTCTATCCTTGGTTGCGTAGTATTCATTTTCATTAGGGTCGTGTGTCGGTGAGTCCGAGAAAAGAGTCGACATTAGAACACTTTAGCAACTCGTTTCCTGGTATGTTCTTAAAATCAACTAAGTGTAAGTTAGAGTTTGTTAGTGAGACCGAGAGGTGATCTAGCTTTCTTGAGTGAACCTTAGTTGTTTCATCCTTAGATACCGGTGTCGTGAGATTATTCAATCCCTTAGCTTGTTAGACCTTCAATAAGATTCTTACCTAGGTAGACGTTTTCTCCTTTGTCAGTCTCATTCATAAATTTTCGTTAAGTCTTGTTAAGTTAAGTACTTTAATTTAGTTAAAGTAAGTTAGGTCAAGTAGTTTAATTATTAAAAATCATTTAAAAAAATATTATTCTTAGGAAGGTCTTGTCTAGGGTTAGTGATCATAGACGTTTTCACGTGTCCTCGTGTTCGATACTCGGACTTCCTTAGCTCTATATTACATACGGTAGGTACACTTGCCGGTTGTGTGTAATTTTATTAGGAAAATTCGTTTTATAAATTTAAAGCTTAGTTGTGAGTTCCGTAGAAAGAAACACCCTTTAGACACACATCACTTTATGATTGTTTGATCAATATGACTTGAATTTCTATTTAAAGTTTGGTTTAATATTTAATTAGGTTGTGTTTAGTGGCTGTGATTTTATTAATTATACTCATAAACCTCTTGCTTCTATTGGTTGAATTAGTTTTGATTGATTTTAGCTTTTTGATTCTTTACTTGGTGTTGAGAATTTGTTTGCGGTAGATATCACCGTAGGGTTTTGCTGAGTGCGTATTGGTATAATTAAGCGGGTGAACACCTTCTTAGAGACCGAGAGGTGATAGGAAGTAAAGTCGTCTCATTGCTTATACTTGTTAGGATTAGGATTGCGTGAGAGCGGATTCGGTTCTTGTCAGGTTTGGGTTTGTGAGCGATTATTTGGTCTAGTTTATGTTAAACCTCTATCCTTGGTTGCGTAGTATTCATTTCCATTAGGGTAGTGTGTCGGTGAGGCCGAGAGGTGAGTCAGCATTAGAACACCTTAGCATTCATTTCCTGGTTTGTTCTTAAAATCAATTAAGTGTAAGTTAGGCTTTGTTAGTGAGACCGAGAGGTGATCTAGCTTTCTTGAGCGAATCTTAGTTGTGTCATCCTTAGATACCGGTGTTGTGAGATCATTCAATCCATTAGCTTCTTAGACCGTCAATATGATTCTTACCTAGGTAGATGTTTTCTCCATTGTCAGTCGCAGTTGTAAAGTTTCGTTAAGTTTGTTAAGTTAAGTCTATTAATTTAGTCAAAGTAATTTAGGCCAAGTAGTTTAATTATTAAAAATCAATTTAAAAAATATTATTCTTAGGAAGGTCTTGTCTAGGGTTTAGTGATCATAGACGTTTTCACGTGTCCTTGTGTTCGATACTCGGACTTCTTAGGTCTATACTACTTGTGATCGGTACACTTGCCGGTTGTGTGTGGATTCATTAGGAGTTTCGTTTTATAAATTTAAAGCTTAGTTGTGAGTTCCCTAGAAATAGCATTCATTAAACACATCAAGTTTTGACGCCGTTTCCGGGGACACGGTTTGAGGCGTATTGAGAACGACTCGAGTTAGTTCTTACCTTGTTTGTTACTTGTTTTTCTTTTTCTTTGTTTAAATAGTTTAGCTAATTTTAGTTTCTTTTTTTTTTATCTTAATAGTTGTATGTGACGTACTCGATCTCTAGGACCGCCTAAATCTGAGGGATTTTCCGAACCAGAGAGAGAGTTCCATGAGAGACGTCGTACCAGATCGTCTTCCGGTTCTTCTACGCCTGTTAGTAATACATACTCTTCTCCTACTTTTTCTGAATCCGTCATTAGGGATTGGATTATGGGCGGCGCAGTTCCACCACCAAGGAGGAAAGTTGCAGACCAGGCCCGTCCGGTCGATGTTGGCGTGAGATCAGCATTGCTCCACCAGCCATTCAGGTTAACACAAACTGGTAGATTCCATCGAACATTTTGAACATCATCTCTCATTCTACTCACTTTCACGGATTGCTCCACGAAAACCCGCATTCTCATCTCACTCGCATTGAACATATTTGTGATACTTTTCATCTTGCCGGCGTATCCGAAGTTTTCATTAAACTCCACGTCTTTCCGTTCTCACTTGTTGATCATGCGAGTTTATGGCTTGAGTCCCTCCCACAGGGATCCATTGCTACTTTGGCCGCCATGCAGACCCAGTTTCTTGAGAAATACGATCCTCCGGCTAAGGCCGCTTGTTTGCATAACCAGATTCATTCTTTTCAGATGGAGGATACCCAGAGCTTATACGAGGCGTGGGAGAGATTCAAAAATCTACTTGATTTATGGCCTGACCACGGCTTGCAAGACTGGGAAATTATTGAGAAGTTTATAACGGAGTGACGTACGCGACGCAGAGTATGCTTGACACAGCCGCAGAAGGTAAGTTGTTGACGACGAAGGATACGGATGAGTGCATTGCTTTGTTTAACGAGTTAGCCATGAGTGGATACCAGTGACCACTGGCTAAGAGCACCAAGACCGTCGACTCCCTATCACGCGACATACATTCGGTCGACATGAACACCACACTCGTGGCACAGGTTGAGGCGTTGGCGAAGATTGTGACGGACTTGCAGGTGAAGAGTAAGTTGTGCGAGATCTGTAGAGGAGGGCATGATACCGTTTAGTGCCCGTAGGTTTCCAGGAGGAGGAAGTAGACTTTGTTAGTAATCCGAACCGAAATCAAAATTCTTTCAATTCTTATAATTCGGGTTGGAGAGGTAATCAAAATTCCAACTAGAGGAACGGAAATCAGTCAGGCTTCCAGCAGCGTCGGAGTCTATTCCAGGATTCCGGTGAGGGAGCGAGTAGTGGGGAGAAGAAGCCCACGCTAGAGGAGATGACGGCACAAGTGCTGTCGCAGCGTATGACTCGAGAAGACTCCCATCACAAAGAGACTCAAGAGAACTTTCGGGAGCACGAGTCATTCATGAGGAATCAGGGGGCACCCATTCAGAATCTCGAGCATCAGATGGGGGAGATTGCGAGTCGATTGAACGAGAGATCACCATGAACACTTCCGAGTAATACCGAACAAAATCCAAAGGCATTCGCGAAGGCTGTAACAACGAGGAGCGGTGTAGGGGCACGTAGCGAGCCTGTGAGTCAGGAGGCGATGAGAGGAGTCGTTGAAGAGCCTGCGGTAGATGTAGAGGAGCAGGTGGACGAGGAGATTCAGTTGGAGTCTTCACCGGCCAAGGTGCATTAGAGGTGCAGCTAAGGAAGTACAGCATAGGCCGAGGACCAACAGTTACCCAACACACCAGCGAGAGTCTACAAACCTAGACTTCCATATCCTGGGAGACTCCGTAGGGATAGAGACGAGGAGCAGAACTCCAAATTTCTTGATCTTTTGAAGCAACTTCACCTTAACATTCCATTCCTTGAGGCATTTACTCAAATGTCGAAATATGCAAAGTTCCTTAAGGATATTCTTTTAAATAAGGAGAAGTTAGCTGAGGTCTCTTCCATCCCGTTGAGTGCTAGTTTCTCTGCAGTCTTGCAAAGAAAGTTACCTGAGAAGATGTCCGATCCTGGGAGTTTCACGATTCCCTGCATCTTGAGTGATGATACGGTGGTTTACGCACTTGAAGATCTTGGTGCTAGTATTAACCTCATGCTGTATTCAGTGTATCGCAAGTTGGGTCTAGGCGAACCACGCCGTACCCGGATGAGTATCCAGCTTGCTGATTGTTTTGTGAAATACTCCTGAGGGGTGGTCGAGAACATGCTTGTTCGTGTCGACAAGTTCATCTTCCCGTTGGAATTTGTCATCTTGGACATGAATGATGATGATAGTGTCCCACTTATCTTAGGCCAACCATTCATTGCCACTGCACAGGCGTTTATCGACGTCTGCGAGGGTAAGTTGATTTTGAGAGTTGGAGATGAGAATGTCACCTTTGACGTTCGACAGTCGCTGAAACACCCCAAGTCTGCTAATGACTCTTTATACTTCATTAACACCATCATGGAACATGTTGGGGAGTTCTTCAGCAAGATCTGTGGAAGATCTTCCTCCGACACCCAGATTCTCGATAGGGAGATTATAGATAGTGATGGTTTCCATGACCGACCAGTCCTTGCATGACGACACCGAGTCATATAGCCCTGAATCTGGCTTGTCTGCTGATATCATACGAGATGATTCGATGGAGCGACCTTCCGTCAAGAGTCCTCCTTCTTCCTTAGAGCTTTAGGATTTGCAAGCCCATCCCATCTGGATTATGCATATTTAGATGAAGAGAGGAAGCTACCGGTTATTATTGCATCTGCTTTGACGGAGGTTGAGAAGGAGAAGTTGTTGAAGGTACCACGAGAGCACAAAGAGGCAATTGCATGGAAGATTATCAACATTAAGGGTATTAACCCTTCGTTTTGCACACATAAAATCCTCATGGAGGATAATTTCAAAACTGTCGTTCAGCCGCAAAGGCGGCTTAATCCAAAAATGCAAGAGGCTGTGAAGAAGGAGATTATTAAACTCCTTGATGCAGGGATCATTTTCCCAAATAGTGTTTGGGTAAGTCCGGTTCAAGTGGTTCCTAAAAAGGGTGGCATGACGGTCATCTTCAATGAGAGGAACAAGCTCATTCCCATTAGGACTTTGACTGGATGGAGGGTCTGCATTGACTATCGCAGACTGAATGATG
Organism: Bidens hawaiensis; assembly: GCF_021521415.1. Taxonomy (NCBI): domain Eukaryota; kingdom Viridiplantae; phylum Streptophyta; class Magnoliopsida; order Asterales; family Asteraceae; genus Bidens; species Bidens hawaiensis. The sequence goes on from NW_027491772.1 coordinate 608,377, forward strand.
CCACCACAAAAGACCACTTTCCTTTACCATTCATTGATCAGATGTTGGAGCGCTTGACAGTTCAGCAGTACTACTGCTTCTTAGATGGTTTCTCCGGGTACTTCCAGGTTCCGATAGCTCCCGATGACCAGGAAAAAACTACATTTACCTGTCCTTACGGAACATTTGCCTATAAACGTATGCCGTTCGGATTGTGTAACGCTCCATCGACATTTCAGAGAGATGTATGGTGGCCATTTTCCATGATATGATCGAGGAATTCATGGAGGTGTTTATGGATGATTTTTCCCTATTTGGGAGTTCCTTCGATCATTGTTAGTATAATCTTGAGAGGATGATGTCCCATTGTGATGAAACCAACCTAGTCCTTAACTGGGAGAAATGCCATTTTATGGTTCGCGAGGGAATTTTTCTTGGGTATCGGAGTTCGAGTGCGGGGATAGAGGTTGACCGAGCGAAGGATGAGACAATTTCTAATCTCCCCCCGCCCACTTCTGTGAGATCCATCCGGAGTTTTCTAGGTCATGCCGGGTTCTACCACCGGTTCATCATAGATTTGTCTAAAATCGCGAGACCCATGACCAAACTTCTAGAGAAGGATTCTCCATTCGTCTTTTCTGAGCAGTGTATCGAGACGTTCGATCTTCTGAAAGACAAACTCGTTAACGCCCCGATCATGGTTGCTCCCGACTGGTTGTTACCATTGGAGTTGATGTGTGATGCGAGCGACTTCTCAGTCGGAGCGGTTCTTGGACAGCGGAACGATAAACACTTCCATCCTATTTACTACGCTAGCCGGACCTTAAATGGCGCACAAGAGAGTTATACCGCCATAGAGAAAGAGCTCTTAGCTGTGGTGTTTCCTTTTGATAAATTTAGGTCCTATCTAGTTCTGTCCAACACAATTGTGTACACGGACCATGCTGCTATTCGATACCTCTTCAGCAAGTAGGATGCTAGGCCTCGTCTTATCCGATGGATCCTATTGCTTCAAGAGTTTAATATTGAGATCCGTGATAAAAAGGGGCTGATAATGTGGCGATCGATCATCTTTTGCGTCTAGAGGGAGCTGAGTTAGGAGATTCGGGGTCAGGATCGACGATTATTTTCCGACAGAGAGTCTCATGTTTGTCACGGCATAGGAGGAGGGTTTTCCATGGTTTGCTGACTTTGTGAACTACCTTGCTGACGGGTACCTCTCAAAGATGCCTTACCAGCAAAAGAAGAAATTCTTTGATGATGTTAAGTTTTACCTATGGGACGACCCGCATATTTTTCGTATCGGTGCTGATCAGTTGATTAGGAGGTGTGTAGATACAAAGGAGGGATGGCAGATTCTGAGCCATTGCCATGTAGGTCCGATAAGAGGTCATCACGGTGCAAGTTCGACAACGAAGAAGTTGTTTGATTCTGGCTTTTACTTGCTTTCGATTTACAAGGACGCGCATGCGTTTGTAAGGAGCTGTGATCGTTTCCAGCGTGTCAGCAACATATCTTCGTGAAATGAAATGCTCCAAAATCCTATTCAGGTTTGTGAGGTTTTCGATGTGTGGGGCATTGATTTCATGGGACCGTTTCCATCTTCGCAAGGGAACAAGTACATACTCGTGGCTGTCGATTATGTTTCAAAGTGGGTTGAGGCCAAGGCTTTACCCACGAATGATGCCCGTGTTTTAGTCTGTTTTCTTAAGAGCCTCTTTGCTCGTTTTGGTGTCCCGAAAGCCTTGATCATTGATCGAGGTACTCACTTCTGCAATTCGCAGATGGATAAGGCGTTGCAGCACTATGGGGTTACCCATCGGCTTGCGACCACCTACCACCCACAAACTAGTGGGCATGTGGAAGTGAGTAATCGGGGAATCAAACGTATTCTTGAGAAAATGGTTGGTTCGAATCGTCGGGATTGTCCGACAAATTAGATTACGTTTTGGGGGCTTTCCGTACAGCGTACAAGACTTCGAATGGTTCCACACCATTACTGATGATTTATGGGAAGGTCTGTCATCTTCCTGTTGAGTTGAAGCACCGTGCTTGATGGCCCCTCCAGAGGGTTAATATTGATTTATCCGCCGCAGAGGGCACTCGTTTCCACCAGCTGCACGAGTTAGAAGATCTCCGGGATCACGCATATGCTCAGTCGTTTAGGTATAAGGAGCGGATGAAGGAACTGCATGATAGAAAGATGAAGGGTAATAAGAAGTTCAAGTGTGGGGATATGGTTTTATTGTATAACTCCCGGTTGTGGTTATTCCCGGGAAAGTTGAAATCCCGATGGTCGGGACCATTCACAATCACTAAGGTATTCCCGTACAACACTATCGAAATACAAGATAAGAGCGGGAAGTTTAAGGTGAACGGTCACAAGTTGAAGCATTACATAGGCGAGCAAAGTAACTGATCAGACGGTCGAGGTGTTCTACATTGACTCATTCACCGAGGCGTAGACGTGTTGTATGCATCACTCGGGAGACAGCTTGAGTTGTATAGTGTGTATTATGATTTGCTTTATTAGCTGTTTTATTTTTGTTATTTAAAAAAATAAAAAAAATTAAAAAATTAATAAAAATAAAAAAAATAAAAAAATATAAAAATACAAAAATATGTTTATTTCTTATGTTTTATTTTGTTTTGTACGCCGCTACATGCGAGCGAGTTTGAGTTATTGCAGGTATTATTATGGGCATGGTAGCTCTGATGGCGTTTTGGAATTGGTTCTCCCGAGGTTGCGGCCTTTAATGAAATGCTATACTATACACAGCTGATGAAGATTCTGCATATAAACTAGGGGAGTAAGCCGTTCTCTGTTTTACTTTTGTTTACTTTAAGTTTTATTTTTATTTTATTTTATGCCTTTTCCTTGTTCTCATCGAGGACGATTTCGTTATAAGTGTGGGGATGTGAATTTATTTTACTTAGTTGTAGAAAAAAAAATTAAAAAAAAACAAAAAAAATCTTTTAATAATAACATTTTTGCTCTTTCGCTGAAAATTATGTCGGCTACTTAAGTTCAAGGGACATATACTTGTATATGTTTGGTCCCGTTATCTGCCTACAGACATACGAGATAGCCATTGACCCGAAAACTGAAAGTGACTGGGCGACTGAATCTGAAAAAAAAGTTTTAAAGAAAAAATTGTTCATTGAAAATTGTTTTTCTTCTACATTAAGCAGGAAATGATATTATTACCGTTGTGTTAACAAACTCTCGGAACTTTTGAAAAGTATAATATAATAATAAAAGAAGAGATGGTTTGCATATCTGATTTGGTATGTGTTGGTAGGCCTAACTAGCTTTGATAGTCCTCTTTAGCAGATTTTTATATACATAATAATTTGAAAAACGGTGAAACCGAATTTCGATGCTTAGGGAGGATTACCATAATCTAAAAACTTTGAGATGGTAAGACTTAGATGCACTCAAACCAGCACACCACCACATGTCCATCTTTTTACGAGCTTAGAAATAGTTATATACTTTAGGGTGATATAAAAAAAAGATGAAAAAAAAGAAGTATGTTTTGAAAGTGTATTACGAAAAGTTGTTCCAAAAAGCAAATGATTGTGAGAAAGTTATGTATTGTAAAATGCCAAAGAAGCATTCTTTAAAGTTAGTAAAAGAGGCCAAAGATGCACATAATAGACGGGACTTAGAGTTTACGTGTTACCAAAGGGATGGTGACTCTGAGGATACACTATCGGGGCTCGAAGGTTCTTAGTTAATAAATATCAAATTAGGAATTTTTAGGACAAAGTCCAATAATATTTAGGAATAGCTCGTACGACCTCCACATGACCATTCATCCATCAAATTTCACCGAGTGCATCTAATTAGTACTATCAACGAGTCCTTGGCTTATAGTGATTTTTCAAACCAGTTTGCTTCGACTCTAGTTCTTCTAGCTCTATTTGTCTGAGATGTGGTAGGTGTAGCCTTGATTTATGGACTTAAAACGTTTAATGCAATTAGGGCTTGATTGTTAGTGACTGGGTTTAAATGGACAACAATATCAGCAATCGCGACCAATATGTCGAGCTGTTTCTTGTGCTTTAGTAATGTTAAATAATTTGGGAGTTTGTTGTTTTCACTTGGTTATGATCCCGTGTAAATTTCTTTTTCAGGGACGAAAAAGTCTTAAGTGTGGGGATGTTTGATGTGTTTTAAAACACACTTGTTTTCCGCACATTTTTATCATATTTTAAGTGCTTAATCATATAATAAATAATAGTTATGGCTTGTTTTTGCCTGATCTTACAAAGTTTAATATTTGTTGTAGGTTACAAGTTTTAAAAGAGAAAAAGTTATGGATTTGGAAGACATATGAGGCCTTTATGATCAAGTTAACAAGACTAAACTCAAGGCCCGACCCAAGCCCACAAGAAGAAAGCCTTACATGCTATTATATTAATATAACAAAACAATGAAAAAAAACCCTAGCTGGCCTTACACACTTGCGATTGACAAAAGGTACAAATCAAGAAAGAAAAAGAAATTAATACATAATCTCAAAAGTTGGTGGAATTGGTGGACGCATCACAAATAAATAATATTTGCAATATAAAGGGCTGGCAAAAGAGAAAAAACACAGCAACAAGCACAAATTAATTAAATCTCCACCCTTGGTCCGATCGGCAACAACAAGTGGGAAATAAACTTATTTTTTAAAGGTTCTTGTGAGCTAAAAAGGAAGAAGGAAGCCAAAGGTGTCTCGGGACAGCAGTTAGGGATCGTTTTACATCACATATTTCAGCCCCAATCGGTAGTAAACATTCCCGTCGAACAACTGACAACGTATTAAATGGCTTAAACAGTTCATTATAATTAAATAACCAGTCAGGACCGACACTAGCATCATTCTCATTATCTTCTAGCCAGCGCACGTCATAAAATTCTACTATCTGCTTCGTTGACTTGTTGTAAACTATGTAGGCAGTACGCCCGACATATCCGACAAAGTAACAATCATCAGCTTTGAATCGAAACTTTAGAGCCGTTTTGAGATTTTGCAGAGTACACGGACATCCAAAAGCTCGAAAATGTGCAACCGTAGGTTTGTGGCCATAAAAATCTCATAAGGAGTCTTCATCTGAGATTTGTTGATCAGCACTCGATTTTGAACATAACAGGTTGTGTTAACCGCTTCAGCCCAGAAGAACAAAGGTAGCTTTGAATCATACAACATAGTTCTTGCCGCCTAGATAAGAGTTATGTTCCTTATCTCAACAACTCCATTTTGTTGCGGTGTGTGAGCTGATCTGTATTGTCTAAGCACTCCTTTATCGGCACAAAAATAATTCAGTGTTGAGTTCTTGAATTCGGTGCTGTTGTCACCGCGAATACCCTATAGCTTTAGATCGAGTTGATTCTACATGAGCACCACAAAGCGTTTTATCAATTCTATAGTCTCACTTTTATTTGACAAGAAATCACCCAAGTGAAATGTGAGTAGTCATCAGTAATAACTCAAAATATGAATTGGACCAAACAGATCCATATGCAGCAATTGAAAAATAGATGAAATGGTATTAACCAGTTTTGGTTTGTGAGATTTACGATTATGTTTACCGAAAGCACAAGCCACACATTTCTCAATTGTTACAAAATCCTTGACATGCAAACCACGCACCAAGTCATTTTTAGCAAGACGGTTTAGTTTTTTAATGTTTGCATGACCAAGAAGACGATGCCAAAGCATGGCATTATGTTCTAACACTTTTGAAATATACAAGTGATTTCATCAGAAACATTTTTGTTCATATAGATCACGTAAGCATTATATTTTCTTTGTGATAGAATAAGAACCAAGTCTTCTGGTATAATGATACCATGTTTTAAAATTAGACACTCTTTGTTAGTGAAATGGGTTGAAAAGCCTTTATCACAGATCTGTGAGACGCTGAGCAGGCTGTGTTTCAATTCAAGAACAAAATTAACATTTTCAAATTTTAGAACACCATTACTTACATTACCCTTTTGAGTAATCTTCCCCTTCTCTCCTCCCACAAAGGAAACATATCCACCGTTAAAGATTTGAATATCGTGCAGTTGGGATATGTCTCCTGGAATAGCCACTATAAACATACAAAGGACTGATGATATTCTCCATATCTGTTCCTGCATGTTGTGTGAGATTAGTTAGCTTTTGGTACCCAGTCCATAGTAATGCTGGGTAAACCTGATTTATCTAAGCGTGCCATGGGTTTCCATGACATGTCCTCCCGATTATCTAAAATTGAACAGGATTGCTTGGTCACCGGAGATTTATGCAGCCATTCATATCTTGTTTTAAAAGCTTCGTTATTTGTATGAATGGATGACTTAGTCTCTGGTCTGCGAGCGGAAGACACCGGTGACTTTGACTTCTGAACTTTTTTCGGTCCAGAAGCCGACTTGGTTCTCGGGACCGAAGCTGAGTTCCCATCACACCTCAAAAACATGTTAGGCTTGGTCTGATGAAAACTTAACCTATCAACCTTGTTTCTTTTCCAATCACCGTCAGAGGGATTTTCCTCATGATACCTAGATTTATTTTGATGGGTATTTTGAGGCATATTCCTCAGATAATATCCATAATATGGGACATATGAACGGTATGGATAATTTCTAGCAATATGACTAGTAGTGCCACAGTTAAAATGTTTGACGTTTAACATAAAATTCATTGTGAACTACTCCTGGTCTTGATCTGTTGTGTGAGCTAGTTTTCCTCACTTGGTACCAAACACCTTACTTATTGCTTGATTTATCACAATTGTGAACATTTGAACTTACTTATTTAACAAACATAGGTGATGAATATTTATGAGAACTCTTATTTTAATCAAAATTATTCAAAAACACACCACGAGATTTCAAAGTTTTAGAAGCATCAATCACATAATTGTCTTTGCTTAAAAAATAGAGCTCACACAAACATTTGAAGTAACCGAATCCAAAACAGGCAAATTTAAAGGAGCATTAGAGTTAATGTCTTTATTATTCAAAACAGATAAGTCATCATCCTCATTAGACCAATCCTCAACAATTACTTCATTTGCACATGAAGCAAACAAATAAGTATCATTCACCCTTGAGATTGATTCGGTAGCATTTACTGAACCAGGAGCACTTTTGCCATTTTTAGCTGGTTTACCATACTGCATGGTTTATACCTTTTCTTCATGCTCTTTAGTTAGAGGAAGACCAATGTAGTATTCATTATTTGGAGGGGGTATAACACTGTACCCTATACCCTCACCAGAGTTTTCTTTCCACAATAATTGATTTTCAAACATAGAGTTAACAACAGCACTGGGGCATAAAATTTCTTAAAACTGAATACAACCTTTTCAAATTTATTAGTTAATTTAGCGATCTCTAACTTAGAAGCTTTTAATTCAGCAGTTAAATCAGCAATATTTTATTTGGCATATAATTGGTGACAACACTTTACGCTAAAATCAGATTGAAGTTTAGAAAAATCATTTTTCTGTGCCTCAAGTTTTTCTTTCAGAGCTTTCTCAAATTTCTTAAGAGTTAAATTTTCAGATTTTATTCCTTCCATTTTTCTAATCAAGTTACTATTGTGAGATTTATATAATTTACCCTATTAATATAAGATTGAGAACATAATTCAGAACTTACCTCGGATAAGCTGGAAGGAGTGAAAGCCATGAACGCAAATTAAAGTTCTTAACTTGTTCCTCAGCAACATTCTCTTCTTTAGCAACCTCAATCTGGGCAAAGTTAGCAGTTTGAATACCAATGATGAGAGCTTCCATCTGATCATTCCAAGAGAACTGTTGAGCCACAAGTCCCCGCTCACTTTCACCTAACTAGCTGTATTTACTCCTCTTGCATTGCTTACAGGAACCAGTGCCCTTTCTCTGTTTCCTTCCATAGTTGGATTAGTGCATTCACGAGCGAAGTGATCCGGCTCGTGATAGTTGTAGCACCTCAGAGTGTCTTTGTTAAATCCCACCTTCTGGTTAGCTGGCACATTCCAGTTCTTTATGCCTGTTCTCTTTGTAAATTTCTTCACACAAAACACTGCCACGGCTATTTTCCATGAGATATCCAATTCCTCCACATTATATGGCTGGATTTGATCCAACTCAGCAGCTACAACCGTTAAACTAGATCTCTAGCAAGAAAGGCATTGTAGCAATTCATGAACCCTGCTATCAAGGCAATGTTTTCTTGAGTCTCCTTGAGATAGAGGGAAACTGATTGGGAGACTGACCGGAAGATGCAACATATGGCTGGGCTTAGTAGCAGAAGCAGATTGTTGAACATATTGAGGAAAGAAACCGAGAGTTGGTTGTGGTGGTGCCTTAGAGATTTGACCTTGAGCAGACTTAAACATAGCAGAGAAATTATTGTGAGACTGTTGTGGCTGAGTGTACTCCCCCTGAGAAGATTTAAACATTGAAGTTGTCTTGCGAGATGAGAGTATTATTAGAAGCAACAACGTAGCCGACCACATTGTAGGAATTGGCATGATTTATAGCACGCTGCTTGTCATCCATGTCACAATCTTTAATGATTGCCATTACTTCTGACAAAGTTAACTAGGCGAGATCCTTTGTCTTTTTAATCACAACAACATTCACATCCCAGCTCTGTGGCGGGGAATTGACCAGTTTATTATTTGTCTCAGTAGTAGTCAAGTTTATGTTTGCAGATCACATTTCAGTCACCAGAGATATAAATCTCTGCAATTGTGTTTCCAGACATTCTCCCAGAACATGACTGAACATATTGAACTTTTATCGTAAGAGGTCTTGTCGGCTTTTTCTCATGTCCTCATTTCCTTCATATACTTCAATAAGGGCTTCCTATAAGGCCTTAGCAGATTGTAATTCTCTAAACCCCAATGCAATTTCGGGTGAAAGTGCCATAGAATGGTAGCAAGAGCCTTTTCGTCCTTTTCAATCTTTTCAAAGTCTGCATCGTCATACAATTACACAGCCACTTCTTCAGAACTTTCCTGTTGATAGGTGATAGCTTGAGGACCCCGAACAATGCTTCTCTAAATCTTTGCATCTTTCATCTTCACATATTTTTCAAATACAAACTTCCACTCGGAAAACCTATCATGAGACAATAAACGGGGTACAAGAGTAGCAGTTCCCATGGTGGAGTCCAATTCTTGATGCAATGCAACATTTGATGAATTATTGGTTACTTGGTCCATTTTAAGTGAAAAAATTAGTGTACAAGTCCAATTCAGTAGTCCCAATATGAGTTCAGTTATACTAAGGCCCAACAGAACAGGCCCAGATGAACAGTCACAGTCGAGAACAACAAGCTTTGACCGAGAACTCGAAAAGTCAACCAATAACCCTAAAAGTCAACCGAGAACAATTAAAATTGACCAAGAAATCACTCAGAGAGTCCACAGAGAACACGTTATATTGACTGAGAACCCTAAAAGTCAACAGAAAACACTTGGAATTGACTGAGAACTCGCAAAGTCCACCGAGACCCATAGATTTGGCCGAATACCCTTAAATGATCCCGAGAACAACCAAGTAATGGTCGAAAACGATCTAAAATGCCCGAGAACGCCCAAAGAAGGTTTGACGAGATAAGTTTTGTAACAAACTAAATCCCGAAATCACGGGGATTTGAATTTGAGTCAAAATTAGATCAATCTTCAACCCAAATATCCTCTTTCCTTCTCCGACAAGTAGTTCACCAAAAATACAAACACCACGGCTACCAAGATAATCGATAAAACACAATCTTTGAATCTGTGATATCACAACCAAGCCTAGAATGAGTCAATATGCTATAATACCAATTGTAAGTCCCGTGAACGGATCTTTCAATGTCATATCACCTAAACTCGTGGTTAGGCAGAATCTAACACGAATGGATTCAATATAAACTGAGTAAAACACAATAAGAACAAAATGAAATTTGTTCAAAACACATGTATATTCACGTCGGGTGCTTAAGCATAATATGTTACAAAACAACCAATACTTCTCTCTCGTCTCTTTCTGACGTCTACTCCCAAGTTAACCTAGTTACAAGGTTTATATAGAGATTACACACAAGCCCAACACTACCCAAAAGCCCACCGAGATCCATGTGATCTCGGTTCACAATGTAAGCCCAAAACCTAAGTACAAACTATATAAGTAATAGCCAAACAGTTTATTAATAAACAGTGGTCCAAGCACACTTGAAGGAAGCTATTGAAGAAATTATTTAAGAACTTCCAACTAGAAAAGTTCAACCCGAGCAAGCTACAGTGTCACCAGCACACTTAACTTATTATAATAAGTTAAAGACAAAAGGTTAAAGGGACCAATGAAGAACAAATTTGGTCATAGGATTCATATCAAGCAAAGTCTAATATGATCAGAAGGTTGAAGTCGATTGAAGAATATTTCCTAATGAAAATATTCCAAGTAAAAGCTTACTCAGAGAACTGTTCCAATCACACTTATGGTTACAAGGTCTGCTCGACAAGGATAAAAGCTTACAAGCTTACTCGAAGACTTGTTTACACATGTAATATTTTTGAATACGTTTGAATATGTTATGTATCAATCATTAGGGTTTCTAGAAAATGTCAGGTGTGCCTATTTAAGGAAACTTTAGGGCACCTTTATGATAAGAACAGACATAGATAAAATATTGTGATTTGACGTCTGCCATTTCCCGAAAAAGACTATCTTTGTACGAAAACCTGCCACAATTACAAACATTCCACTTAGAAACCCTAATCGATTTTCATTGTATCCTTCACAATATTAATGGAAATATTTTGAGTTACGTTTTGTGTTAGTTACATTTCTGTTTGTCAAGCAACAATTTGGATATTATTAATTTCGCCTTTAATATTCATTGGATCTTTATAAGAGCAGAACTCGTAACCATCTTGTCAACACGTTGTTGTTGGTTACGAGACTGATTGTGGTGTTTGTGTGAGTAAATCTGTCCTGAAAACTGGTATCAGAGCCTCGTCTATGCATTTGTGAAGATTTGTTGCTGATTTGTTGCTGAATATTGTTCATTTTGAAGATGAAGAATGATGACGTCAACTGACACTGTTCCATTAATTTGTGACGTCAGCTGCTCTGTTTTTCATTTTCTTAGATCTACTGTTTATTGAGATTTAAATGTTCTATTTTCTCATATTTACATTGATTACTTTCTTTTTGTGTCTAGATATTGATCTTATCCATCCAGATTGATCAGATCTAAGGACTTTATCCACATATCTGGTTGTTTTTCAAAAGTTTGTCAAGTTTTAAGTGATTTTTCATTTCTAAAATATTTTCAAAATACCAAAAATATTTCTGGAGTGGTGGATGATCAGGAAGCGTCTACTAACAAAATTCCGAGATTATTTGGACAGGAAAATTATATTAAGTGGAAAGTTCTATTTGAGGTGACTGTATGCTATAACGATGTTGACATGTGGAATTCAATCAAAAATGACCCATATGTTCCTGATGGCACAAACAACAATCCGAACTTAGAAAGACAGATGAAAAAGAAGGATGATAGAGCACTATCTATGCTGAAACTTGGTCTTTCATGTGAGATCTTGACAAGTGTGGCTCATCACAATGTTTGATGCTATTGTAGAAATGTTTGAAGGAAATACTGAGTTGAAAGATATCAAGAAAGAGAAATTAAAGCAACAACTAGATAGATTCAAGTTCAAGGATGGAGAATGATTGAAATCTATTTTGCAAAGGTTTTTAGCCATTTTCAATGAAATTAGAACCACTGACCTTGCAATAACATATTTTGATCTATACATGAAGCTGTTATCATCTTTGTCTTGAGAATGGTATACTGTAAGAAAGTTCATCAAAGAAAAGGCTAATTTCCCAACACTTAACTGTTTTTTGCGAGCTGCTGAGCATGAAATGGTTGAAAATCATATGATCAAGTAAGACAAGCCAAACTTCCAAGTTGCAAATGCACTAATTGCACCTATGGGGAATCTGCCAACAAATTACCAACAAGTCCCTATGAAGAACCAACTGAGTACAATGCTAAAACCCCAAGAGCTTATGTAGTTGTCAATCTGGAAATCAAAATGGGCAGTCAAGGTTCAATGTGCAATTAATGGATGATAGTGATACATCATCAATGGCAAGTGGACATGCTCCTTATGTTGCTGGAAACATTAATCTAGGAAATGACTATCAAGCACTTTTCTCAATGTTCACTGATTCTTACAATGAATTTGTGACAAAGAACTTGATTCACACAAGTGTAGTGCAAGAAGACCTTGAACAAATTGATGCTGATTATTTGGAGGTTGGTCTTATAGAGAAGACCTTGAACACTCAAAGACCAAGCATATTGAAATCCGACACCATTTTATCAGAGATTATATTGAAAAAAGGTCTTATAGAAATGAAAAGAGTTAACACTAGTGACAACTTGGCTGACTTATTCACCAGTCCACTAGATAAAACAAGATTTCATTTTCTATTAAAATATTTAGGCATGACCAACTTTGATGAAGTTTGATTATGATGTATGCTTAATGTGCTAATTGACTATCTTTTGAAAGGGTCTTGATGAGTGAGTTGTGTTGCATGTTTGAATCAGTGTTTCTGATTGACTGATATGTGCTTTAATGACTATAATTGACTTAGGTATAAATGATGCTTAGGTTTATTTTCAGTGTTTGATCATGATGTCTTGATAAGTGCTTACATCTGCTTTGAAATATTGAATCTACATGCTTATCTGATATCCTGTTTATGATTAGATGATCTGAAATGATGATGTCCTTAAGACATGATAGACTTTGCATAATTAATATTGGTTTGAACATTATGTTAGTCTGATTGTGTTAATTCATGCCATTCACTTTTGTTTATTCTTGAATATGTTACTGATTGCTTGTGTCAAAACTCTGATTCTATATAAACTTGTGTGCTCAAATGATCATTTTTCAAAGAAAATAATTTTTGACAAGCTGAGAAAGTTAATGGTGTAGGGAAATGATAAGATTATTCAGTTCAAGCTTTATAGAAGCTTAAAAGGTTTCAAAGGAAATTTGATCCAACCTTTTGGGAAGTGATAGTATATTGATTATTTATACCAATCATATGGATTTAATAGGCTAAAAGGACTATTAGTGCAGTCATTGATAAGTATGGTTGTTTTTCATGATGCGTAAAAATTGAGGTGATATAAACATAATAAATATGTTAATCTTAATATGGAGATACATTGTTGAAATATACATGTTCCAAGATAAATCTCTCTAAATGATAGGCAGAAAAGTTATTACCCAGTCATACAAAAGCATGTTGGTATTTGGTCACTCAAAATGAAACATTTTATACATATGACAAAGAAAAAATTTGAGCAAAATGATTATACATTAACCAAAAGTTGATAAATTTACAAACATGAGGGTTTAAATTAGAACTACAGAGGTGGGGCATCACTATAAGTCCTAAACACCTTGAATGGAAGGCATGTAAGTCCGTATTGCGTGACATATAAGTCAAACGTTCAACCTCAAAGTTTGAAAAGTCTTGAAAAGAAAAATTTGTTAAGACATTTTAAATGTTCTGTAATAAAATATATTTTGACCAAATATCACGGGTTGAATTCAATTTGGGGTGATATGGAGAAAGCCAAACAAGCTTTGAGAAGAAATATTGAACATCATATATAGTGCAAGAAGTGTTATCCATTTTGTATTATGCAACTAATTGAACCTTAGCATATCACCAAAGTAATGAAATTCATGCTAAGTCAATACCTGCTATTAACCTGTCTATTATGTCATAATAATACTAAGAATGAAGTATTGAAAGGTGACTTAATCAATATGATCTCATTTTGAGATCTTTACATAAAAGAGAAAAGGATTTGAATGGATTAAACTGAAATTTGATCTAGTTATGCACCATTTTCTCTTAAACTTTAAACTTTAATGAGAAAACTGTTTGACGTAAAGTTTAAGTTAAAAAGTGTTGCATTTTCACCTTGAATATGTCCGCATATGTTATTTCAAGTAAACTTTGATGTTTTTAAACTTTTGAGTAAACTTGTTTGTTTTATTTTGAAGTTCAAACTCATTCGAGCATACTTGATACTTATTTTTTTTGAATATGTCTGATCATGTGTTGTCGAGTAAACTTTGATGATTATGTACTTTCGAGTAAACTTGGTTGTTTAGAAGGTCATCTCATTCAAGCACACTTGATGAATATATGATATAAATGTTTGAACATGCTTTAAATACTTTTTTTGAGTGAACTTGGGTGTTTTAATTGACATTTGTGTTTGTTAAGCATACTTTATGACTTTGGGTTTGAAATTTATCAAAATGAATATTGTTTGAATAAACTTGAATATTTACATGTTGTTTAGCTCTATTGAGTAAACTTGGTACATTTTCAAGTATACTTGTTTAATATTGATTTAATTATGTGTTGTTTATATCTGAATACTTAGTCTAAAATTGCAAGTGTTTTTGAGAAAACTTTGTTTATCGAGCAAATTAATGCTTAGAGCACACTTGTATATTACAATAATAGTTCAAGTGTTCTTCAAGCATATTTGCATATTTCTGAAGTCTTCAAGCAAACTTCAAGCACACTTGTATATTAAAATTAATAAATTAAGTATTCTCAAGCACACTTTGCACTTTTGAAGTATTTTCAAGTAATTAAACTTTGCTTTAGAGTATATCTGGATGTGTATATCTCTAAATTTGGTTAACTCTTTGCTTTTCTTAAATAGATTCGAGTAATGTTTGTAATAATAAGGTATTCGAGTAAGGTTGACATTTAGAAATATTTCTAAGTTACAATATCAGGATCTTTATTGATCTCGAGTAAGGTTGCCTATTTGATCAAATATCCTTGATTATTTAAACTTTTGATTAATTTCTTGAGAAATCTTGTATATTCGAGTAAGCTTCTTTCATTATATTTACATAGTTTATTTCTAATAACTTTAATACCAGAGCAAACTCTAAACGAGCAAGCTTGGATAATACACTTTATGGAGCAAGATTTATGCTGGTATATTTAAAATTGGATTTTTTTGGCAATATTCATGTACTAAATGACAAAAATAATTTAAAACCAACTTTCAAATGTGCACAACATACACTATAAAAGGGGGGCTTAGAAATTTTCATTTCACATTTTCCCTCTTTCACTCTTGCGTTATTATCCACTTGCTCGCAACTTAGATACTCAACCTTGCTCAAAATTCCTACCCAAAATTTGTCATCCTTCTAATTCTGACTCGGTAAGCTTCAATTGAATGATTTCCAACACTCATTGTATGAGTTTAGGGTTTCATTTTTATGTTTACGAACATCTCTATTTTCTGTGTAGGTTATTAATTTGTTGAAGAACATGTTGATAAAGATTATCCTTTATATTTATTCTTCAATTTTAACTAGATGCATGATAAAGTAATGAAGTTTAATGACTAATTTTACTTTGAATGTATTTTTTTTTGTGTTTGAGCATAACATGGTATACCCATTTGAGCCGAAGCACAATATGTGTACCTTTCTCCAAATCATAGAGGAGAATAGCCTGGTGGAACTGATGATACAATGGCTAATACGCTCAAATCTTCGGTTTGCTTTAACCGAAAACCTGTGATTTACAAAAATCATCACCTAGATTTCTGGAGAATTTCACTACTTGAAGATGATATAAATGGGCGAAGAATTGAAGCCACGACGGCTGGACATGAAGTGAAAATTACTGAGAATTTAATAATGGTAAGCCTACAATTAATTGATATATGGATGTCCAACTATCTTATACTACCCCGCGATTGTTGAGGATCTTCCAATAGACAATGGGTACCAAGGAAATGTAAATGAAGGGCAGTTCGAGAAGGGTATGTTCCCTGTGTTATAACATTTTTCTGATTCACCACACAATTTCACGGGTTTACACCACAGAGTGGAGATTAGCAAGGAAATATCTACAGCCACAGTTGTTGTTTTGTACAATAGGCTGTTTAATTTATCAAGAATGATATTTAAAGGCCTGGTGGTGAATTTGAGGAAGCTGGAGAATCGATTTCTTATATACCCAAGATTTCTCCAAATAATTTTTAATATTCTTAGTAAAGATCTTCCAACATCTGGAATAACACATGTACTCCAAGACCCAAATGTGTATAAACACATCAACAGATTGGTCCAACAAGCCATTTCAACCCTAAAGTAGAATATGATATTCTTCCATGGTTGGTTGACCATGAAGTGGAGATTATGGAGGTACTAGAGTCACTAAGAGTGACTAGTGATGAGGAGAGCAGTGAAAGTGAGGCTTATGATGACATGTTGGATTCTGATGATGAAAATGATGGAGGAGATAATCTTGTTGTTAAACATGATTCTGAAAGAGAGGAGGAGATTATAAATGTTGATGATATTGTGAATACAGTTGTGACTGAGATTGTAACACAAGTTCAAGGGGAGACAAACAATAATGAAACTCAAAATGACATAACCATGGACAACATTGTTTCTACACCACCTACGTTACTACAAAGCCAATCACCACCCTAAGACCAAACCATAAGGCATATATACCTTCTCCACCTAACCATGACCAAACATATGACCATACATTCCATCACCACCTACTTCACCACCAACCCAAACCCAAACCCAAACCCAAGATCAACCTGAACCTGAACCTTATATAACGGAATACATTCCATCCCATATCATAAACCAACCTAACACTCCATACTAATCACCATCTCACTCTATCAACATTGAACAAAATGAAACATCCCAATCCCCACCCACACATAGACAATCACCACTTACCCAAAAATCAACTCATTACCAACCACCCCTGACCATTCTGATTTTGATCCCATCTTCCCAGTCTCATCCCACTACCTTTTGAAGAGAAATTTTGATTTACTTGTTGAAAACATTAATCTAAAAATAGAAAATCAAGATTTAAAGAAAAAAAGTGAAGAATTAAAGACTTAACTAGAGTAGGCTCTGTTACAAATTCAAATCCTGGTGAATGAGGTTGAGAAGGCCTCAAATGCACCAAAACAAGGGGATTTTTACAATTTTCTGTTGTTGATGCTGATGTTGTGTTAAAAACCTTAGGAGAAATATATGGGAGTGAGGAGGATGAGGAAGAAAGGAATAATGAGGAGGATAATGGAGGATATGAAGCTGATATCCCATATGATATTGTTCAAGATTATGACATGGGTGAGAGGATTGATTCTATGAATGAAACGGAAAATGTTGAGGTGAATGTAGAGGATGAGGAGGAGGTGAATAATGATGAAATTATTGAAAATATTGTTGAGAATGTGATAGCTTATGATGTTGTGAATACTGGAGATTATAATGATCAAAATCAAGATCTTGATGATCCTGATCTTGACATTCTACATGGAGACTTTGACAACATTGTGTCATTAATTGTGGTTGAAAAGGAAAAAGAGGTTGATGATGAATTGAATGATTTATTTATAGAGATTGATGAATTCCCAAATAACTTCCCACCCAGAATGGTGAGGGAAGTATGACCATCTAGACCGGAGGACATTCAAGATGAAAGGAGGAGAATCAAGGGGAAGGTTGTGGTTGAACATGAAAGCCAGCTAGAACCCTTGAAA
The DNA here is from genome assembly GCF_021521415.1 of Bidens hawaiensis. Classification (NCBI taxonomy): domain Eukaryota; kingdom Viridiplantae; phylum Streptophyta; class Magnoliopsida; order Asterales; family Asteraceae; genus Bidens; species Bidens hawaiensis. Next base: position 625,988 of record NW_027491772.1, read on the forward strand.
CATAAAAGAATCAAGTCCACTGATGACGCACTGATTCTGACTGATGCTGAAGATGATGATGCTGACACTATGTGAAAATTGACCTTCGGCCACACGAAAAAAGTGTGGCTTTAGGCCTTTAGTCACACACATTTTGTTCAGGTCATATGTGGCCAAAGGTCGCGACACCGTGGGTATGATATGGTCACACACAGTTTTCAGTGGCCTTATGTGGTAATAAGTGTGGCTAAAGGGTACAGGCATTAGTTGCTGGCCATCAAGAAGCCTCTCCAATAAGTGTGGCTAAACGGTAGAAAATGGCCACATGACTATTTTCTATGAGTGACCATTGCACGTATATAGCCACATGAATTATTATTTCAGCCACATGAATTTTACAATAATTTGGCCAATAGGGTTGTGTTAAGCTTGCATTGTGACCTATACCGTGTGGATATAGCAAAGAAATGGCCACTTAAATTTAATAATAGAGTGGCTAATTATATGATATACACACTGGATATTACATTAAAAGTGGCTAAATATGTTTACTTGCCACTCAAACACTCCTTTGTAGATTATAGTGTGGCTATTGTCTTACCGTTTGTCACACATAATGCTTTTCGTAATTTAAAGTGTGGCTATTGTCAAACTTTCCGTCACACATAGTAAGGTACTGTGTGGCTAGTCATATCATATAGACACCAGAGGTTATTGTCAATGTGGCTAAAAATGTGAACTTGCCAGTCAAACACTCTTTTGTAGTTTGTGGTGTGGCCATTGTCTTACCGTTTGTCACACATAATGTTTTTCCTAATTCAAAGTGTAGCTATTGTCAAACTTTTCGTCACACATAGTGATGTATTGTGTGGCCAATCATATCATATAGACCTGGAGGTTATTGTCAATGTGGCTAAAAATGTGAACTTGCCACTCAAACACTCTTTTGTAGTTTGTGGTGTGACCATTGTCTTACCGTTTGTCACACATAATGCTTTTGTAATATAAAGTGTGGCTATTATCATACTTTTGGTCACACATAGATAAATGTGGCTATTTCATAAGTTTAACAAACCCAATAACATAAATTCAAAACAAGTTTATATTAACAAACCTTCACTAATAAGTTATGAATTCAAAATATTTGAAACTAATACTAATTACTACCGACCTTAAACTTTCTCATAAACTCATCAAATTTTTTTTGTCTCCTTTCTTCATTTTCCTTGAGTTCTTTTTCCATTTATTCCATTCGTTTCACTCGTTCTTCCAACTTGTTTCTTGACTTCCTTTCATCTTTTTCCATTTCGGCTCTAACTTTTTGAACCTAAAACTGTTAAAATATTAGCATCATAACTAGTAAAGGGTTAATGTGAGGCGAAACCTCAAAGCACGACGACTATCACGCACAGTCACATTAGACATAATGTATACACAAACAAACACTTTAATAGAAGACTCGTTGGTGATAATAATCAATGTCAATAGTACTAAAAAGTCCTAACATGTATTCACACATCGTATCATGGCAAATCAACCAAACATTCATCATACAACTTAACTTATGATCACTTAGTTCACGAGACAGATTGTAGAATGTACAAACTGATTTTATTCACTAAGAAAATATTAAGTATAAATTCTACAAAATTTACCACAGTTGAATATATGAATTAGGTTTCTCAAAAAAAATTTATTATATTTTTATCATACATACAAAACTAACAATAATTCAACCAATACAGATATATACCAACAGTTCAGCAGATTGCACAGCAAACACTTGTTTAATGGTTCTATCAACTCATTAATCTAAATTGTGCAAGACCAATTGGGTTGTCTTCAAAACTCATAATACTAACTTTCAGAACTAGAAAAAGCCCGTTTGGTTTTTTCATTAGGGAGTTATGGTGTCGGAAAGACAGGCCAAAATATAACTCCCCGAATCAGCTTTGAACAGTGTTTTTGTAAAATCATAAACATTATACAAAACATGTCCAAAAATTATAAAATTTACCTTTCTGGAAACTAGACTCATAGTGCTATATCCCAGAATCAAAAATCGTTTGGTAATCATCGTTTAACATCATGTTACATACCAATAAATAAACAAAAACAAATCTGTCAGCAAACTGTTGTCATCAAATAAGTGAAATACATACCTTTTTAGCGATGAAAGAAGATGTACTAACTTCAATTACAAGAAATAACACTTAAAATTGAAAATCCCCAAACTTGGTTCTTAGGGTTCTTCACACTCAACACGGATATGGCAAAAATCGAGATACAACTGATGGAAACCGACACCACACGTGAATTCCTCTCGCAAAAATAGTTAGATTAGAGCCCAGAATCAAAGGATTTGGTTCAGAATTAAGTGACTTAGAGAATTAATGATTGAGGATTATGGTGTGTGTAAAGAGATAAAGAAGAAATATAATAAGAAGGAATGAAGAAAAATAAAAAAAGTTAGGTTAAATATGTGGTAAAATTAAATTTAAGAATGGGAGGGTAATTCAAAATTTTTTGAAAAAAAGAGGGGGTTGAATTTAATTTGAAATTTTGAGGGAAGTGAAATTAATATAAACTAAATATGAATTTAATTTATTTTTAATAATTAAAATAAAGAGTTGTTAGTATATATATATATATGTATATATATATATATAACAACTAATTAAACCTTAAATAATATAAGAAATTGTATAATAAATATAAAAACATATAAAATAAATACAAGTGATATTTATAGTTGCTCTAAAAGAGTTGTATAAGAGTGTAGTAATCAGTGTTAACGCCCAATAAACCATACTTTCATTAGTGGGTCATACTAGTTCTTGATCGGTGTTACTGTTCCATTATAGCATCTATCATGTCATAGTTGCTCTAAAAGAGTTGTATAGGAGTGTCATTAGTCATGGTTAGGTGTTAACGCCTGAAACACACCATACTTTCGTCAATAGGCCTTATTTGGCCTTGATTTGGGTCAATGGCCCAACATGTTATACATTCATCAATGGGCCTTGATTGGTATTAGTGGTCATTATAGCATCTATCATGTCCCCGTTGCTACAAGAGGTTTGTTTATGAGTGTAGTGAGCCATAGGCATGTGTCAACGCCTGATGACATGTTATACTTTTATTAATGGGCCATATTGGGCCTTGATTGTTGTTAATGGCCAATATCGTCTCTTTCATGTCATAGTTACGTTAATAGGTTGTATAGGAGTGTAGTGAGTCATAGTTGGCCGTCATACTTTGCATTAATGGGCCGTCTTGGGCTTTGATTGTTGTTAGTGACCCATTGTAGTCTCTATCATATCATAGTTGCTCTAAAAGGGTTGAATATAAGTTTAGTGAGTCATAGTTTGGTTACGCCCAATAATATGTCATACTTTCATCAATGGGCCTTATTGGACCTTGATTGTTGTTAATGGCCAGTATGGTCTCTATCATGTCATAGTTACGTTAACAGGTTGTATAGGAGTGTAGTGAGTCATAGTTGGTCTCATCAAATGGCGTTGATTGGTATTAGTGGCCCATTATATCACCTATCATGTCATAGTCGCTACAAGGAGGTTGTATATGAGTGTAGTGAGCCATAGTCATGTGTCAACGCCCTATAACATGTTTTTTATACTTTTGTTAATGGAAAATATTATGCCGTGATTGTTGTTAATGGCCCAATATATCTATATCATGTCATAGTTAATTTAACATGTTGTATAGGAGTGTAGTGACTCATAGTTGGTGTTAACGCCCAGTAGCATGTCATACTTTCAATTAATGGGCCGTCTTGGGCCTTGATTGTTGTTAGTGACCCATTGTAGTCTCTATCATATCATAGTTGCTCTAAAAGGGTTGAATATGAGTTTAGTGAGTCATAGTTTGGTTAACGCCCAATAATATGTCATACTTTCATCAATGGGCCTTATTGGACCTTAACTGGTGTTTGTGGTCCATTATAGCCTTTATCACATCATAGCTGCTCTAAGAAGGTTGTATAGGAATGTCATTAGTCATAGTTAGATGTTAATGGTCGATAACATGTGATACTTTCATCAATAGGTCTTATTGGGCCTTGTTGGTGTTAGTGGCCCATTATAGCCTTTTTCATGTCATAGTCGCTCTAATGAGCCATATTAGGGCTTGATATATCTTAGTGGCCTATTATGGCATGTGATATGTAACATTAGATATTTAAGGGTTATATCGTGTTATATGGAGTCATATTAGACCATAATAGATAAAAACAAGTCATACATGTCCTAATGGGCCATATTGGGCCTTGAAATCTCTAATGGCCCATTATGCATATAATTTTAAATTATGTCTTAAAAGGTACAACTCGCCTAACCCGTCGATATACATTAAACATAGGGGTGGCAAATGGGTTGGGTCGAAACGGGTTATGGGTCGGAACGGGTTAGGGTCAAAACGTGTCAGGGTTGGAACGGGTCAACTAAAAAAAGGTTGTTATGGTTAGGGTCAGAATGGGTCAGGGTCAAAAGGTTCGGGTCATGGGTCCAGGTCAAAATGGGTCAAGGTCGGAACGGGTCAAAACGGGTTTTGAGTTTTTTTTTTAACAAGGACAACGGAGGAAATGTTTTAGTTTTATCATTAAAGTTCATGTTCCAGTCCAGTTCGAGTAACTACTTAACAACTCATTTTTAAAGCAAACAACATGCTAAACAGCTCTTTTCAGTGATATTTCAGTTCGTTTCAGCACTTAACAGCTCGTTTTAACAGCAAACAACATGTTAAACAGCTCGTTTCAGCAAGTTTTCAGTTTGTTTCAGCACGTAACAGCTCGTTTTTACAGCAAGCATCATGTTAAACAGCTCGTTTCAGCGATTTTTCAGTCCGTTTCAGCACTTAACAGCTCGTTTCAGCACTTAACAGCTCGTTTTAACAACAAACAACATGTTAAACAGCTCGTTTCAGCAATTTTTCAGTTCGTTTCAGCACGTAACAGCTCATTTTTACAGCAAACATCATGTTAAACAGCTCGTTTCAGTGATTTTTCAGTCCGTTTCTGCACTTAACAGCTCGTTTCAGCGCTTAATAGATCATTTCAACGCGTTTTGACTAGTTTTGCAGCAATTCAGCAATAAAAAATCATCAGTTCAGCTCGTTTTTGCCCGTTTCAGTAGGTTACATAACCAATACTTCAAGACGTTTTGTGTTTTCAATCCAGAAAACAAGTATAGGCAAATGTTTAGTGTTTTCAAAACTAGTATGCAAGTATGTCCATGTTTTCAATCCAAATCCTGGTGTCGCGTGTAACAGAGTTTTCTCAAAACCAAATGAATGCATTTGACTCACTAACTGTTACCTAGTACAAGTGTTTTAAGTTATGAGAGTATGTTCAACAACACATGACTCCAAGACCCACGTATGAACTCACACACAAACACAAACATGACCTGACGAATCGTTGGTGATAATAAGTAATGTCATTAGTACCAAAAGTCCTAACATGTATCCACACATCATATCATGGCAAAGCAACCAAATATTCATCATACAACTTAACTTATGATCATTCAGTTCACGAGACAGATTTTGGCATGTACAAACTGATTTTATTCACAAAGAAAAGATTAAGGATAAATTCTACCAAATTTACCACTATATGAAATATGAATCAGGTTTCTCAAACAATTTTTATTATATTTTTCTCAAGCATAGAAAACTCAAAATAATTCAACCATTACAGATAGGTACTAACAGTTCAGTAGATTGCGCAACAAAAATTAATTTAATGGTTCTATCAACTCATTAAACCAAATTGTGTAAGACCAATTGGGTTATCTTTTAAACTCATAATACTAAGTTCCAGAAGTGGAACCAACCCATTTGGGTTTGTCATTAGGGAGTTATGGTGTCCGAAAAATGGACCAGAATATAACTCCCCGTATCAGCTTTGACATATGTTTTTGTAAAATCATAAAAGGTATTCAACACTCATTCAAAAATTATAAAATTTACCTTTCTGGAAACTAGACTCAGAATACTATATCCAAAAATCAATAATCGATCAATAATAATTGTTTAACATCAAGTTACAGACCAATTAATAAACGAGAATGAATATGTCAGCCAACTGTTCTTAACAAAACTCAAACCCAACATGTTTATCACATCTTTGGGGTTCTAATTAATCATGTTTAAAACCCCCGTTAGATTTGATCACATAATGGTTGATGAATTTTGGAGAAAGAAGCAAAGTGATGAAGAAGAGTATTGAGCTTCAATCGATGTTCATGAATTAGGTTTGTAATTGGGAGGAGGTGAAGATGATGGCCACATGAAGCATAAAGTGTGGCCATTAACTAATAATAGTCACATTTGTTGTTTTGCTGTCACTATTAGCTTTTAGCCACACATCAAATATTATAAGTGGCTAACAAACAATGTTATATGGTCACATAAACCTTTAAGTGTGACCATATTTATTAATTTTTAGCCACATATGAAACAATTAAAGTGTGACCATTAACTACTAATAATCACACGCTTTGTCTTAATGTCACCGTTAACTTTTAGCTACACATAAAACTTATACGTGGCTAACAAACAATACTCTATGGTCACATATACCCGTAAGTGTGGCCATATATATTAGCTTTAGCCACATCATTAACAAATTACTGTAAGCATAGATAACATTTGGCCACAGTTTATTAAGTGTGGCTAATAAATATCACATTTTTTGTGAAAATGTGGCTAACAGCTGCGTTTTTTGTCACACAAATTGAATAAGAGTGGCTAAAGGTTCCAGCATGTGTGTTTTTTATCACACGAATCTAATATATGTGGCTAAAGGTTCTAACATGTGTGTTTTTAGTTCTAACAGGTGCGTTTTTAGTCACACGAATAAAAAATGTGTGACGAAAGCGACCTTTAACCACACATTTAGACCGATGTGTGGCAAACCGCCCAGAGCATGTGTGTGGCCAAAAGCAAATATTCACGTAGTGTGATGAAAATAAATAAGAGGTTCATGATTCTCCCCATGTGGATCTAAATGAGATACACAAAGAAAATATCCAAGCTAGGCTTGATGAAATAAAGAGGGAAGATCCCAGACTCATAAATCTAATGAGCCATGGACATAAATTTGAAGATTTGGCTAAATTGAGTGAAGAAGACTTGGATATTTTACATGAAAAGAAAAGGGAAGAGCTCAGAAAAATGAGAGAAAAAAGAAACAAACTTACACAGAAGTATCTTGCTTATCAAAGGCTCCACAACTTTTTAGACAAATAGTTAAGCCATATGAGTTATGATGATCTTGAGGCTGTTTACAAGACTATACAAGAAAGAGTTTAAGAAGAAGAGAAAAAAAGGATTCAAAAGAAATACTTTGATGATCATAAATAATCTGATGAGATATTTAGCAGGTTTGGAGGAAAATGTAGATTCCTGATTGATCATGGATTTAGTGTTGAGATAGTTGACTCAATGAGTATGAGGGAAGTTCAGGTAAAGTTTAAGAGACTGTCTCAAATATTAATAGATGACGTTGATAATTCCTTGAGAAGGAGACTTTCTCAAGATAAATAAAATTTGTTGGAAAGATTAATGGAAGCAAAGGGAGAAGGAGACAAAGTCCAAATGATGTATGATGCTGAAAAGAAATATCTATATGAGTCTGAGTTGACAAAATACATGGAAGAATTGAAAGATCAGTCTAAGAAAGATAAACCAACTTAGGCTCCTCCTTAGTTGAAAAGGGTGAAAGAAGAACTGGCTGAAACAAGTACAAGAGTCAATCTATTGTCGTGGGAAGATGGAAATAGAATCAGGACTACAAAAGAGCTCATGTAAGCAAAGAGCTCATGTTAAGCAAAGGAATGTCTGAAAATGTCTTTGATAACCTTGGCCAACCACAACTTAAAGAACTGTTCTATACTAAAAAAGTGCATTGGAGAAGAACAAAGAATATTATTTTCTTTCCAATGTGGACGAAGAGGGAACCAGTTCAAAGAGAAAGACAATCTCCTCCAATAGAACAATTTGATAGAGACACAATGGAGATGTCCAAAATTTTGTCTAAAGAAGGAGGTGATTACTTAACACTGATCATGATAAGAAAGGCTGATATTGTGAAAATGTATGTGCAAAGAGGGCATGTGAGAAGACCTCAACCTAAAGATGATACACTTCTAGGTCTTCCACTGTAAGTAACCCCACTCAAATTACAAGATCAAGGATTCAAAGACAACAAAGGCCACCTTCAAGTGTTGACTTATCAAAGAAATTGTATTTTGATTCAAAAACAAAGACTCTGAAAGTTATAATGTCCAGTGGAGAATTAAAGACATGTGTATTCAAAGATGATTTTCAAGAATTTAATAGAGAAAAGTTGGAAGAAATGGACAGTATGCACTTGTTTGATTATGAAGAAAGGAACAGATTAGCTGGACAACAAAGGAATGAAATTTCTAGGTTCTTAAAAGAACAATCTAGAAAGGGATTTGCTTTACTAAACAATAAAATAAAGCTAGAGCTCTCTCAAACTGAAAGGATAAAGAGATAGAGGAGGATGAGTTATATTAGGATGACTGAATTATCCTACAAGCAAATAAGAAGATCCTCTAATCCTCTTGCTACAATGAAGGAGTGCATCAGCATGAAGCAGTAGATGATGAGGCCCAACTGTGAAATCCAAAAAGATGGGAATACTACAAAGATTGTATTTGAAGAAAAATCCCAAATGATCATTTTGAGAAATTTTAATAGACCGGCCTTAGGCATAATAGAACATGACACTGACTTGGAGTATCTACATGCGGAGAATCGTGATGACATAATAAGATGGAATCTGCCATCTCAACATCCACACAACATGGAGATCTCCTTATTCCAGTAGAAGGCTGCAGCAGTGAAATTTGATAGAAGATCAGAGGCTGGAAGCTCAAGATTTTAAAAGCCTTTTTGTTTTACTGTTTAAATTTGATGTGTAATGTTCATGTAACGACATTATGAATATTTAATTTTCTTTTAGTAATGTAATTTTACTTTTTGAAATTTGATGTATATTTTTGAAAAGTGTATGTAACCAACATGTGTTTTGGTGCATCTGAGTTTGTTCCAATCTAGGGGGAGATTGTTGTGATCAAGATTCGACAAAAGGAAGATTGAAGTCTTCTCAACCTCCTAACAAATGGCTAAGTATGGAATACAAGCAAGCTTGGCCCTTCGAGCAAGACTGAAACTTATTCAAGCAAGGTATTTTGATTTTGAGCAAAGTTATCTTCTAGAAGTCTTCTAAGTGTTAGTTTGAGAAATACTTCATCAAGCAAGGTTGTTCTTCTAGTCGAGCAAGGTTTGTATTAGAGCAAACCCTTGACTAAACCAAGCTAAAACCAAGTATTTTGGTGGATCGAGAAAGGTTTATTAATAAGCAGTGATCCAAGCACACTTGAAGGAAGTTATTGAAGAAATTATTTTAAGGACTTCGAACGAGCAAGGTTCAACCCGAGCACACTTAACTTTTTATAGTAAGTTAAAGAATAAAGGTTGAAGGGACCAATGAAGAACAAATTTGCTCGTAGGATTTATATCGATCAAAGTTTGATATGATTAGAAGATTTAAGTCTGCTTGAAGAATATTTTCTAAGGAAAATATTATAAGTAAAAGCTTACTTGGAGAACTGTTCCAAGCACACTTATGGTTACAAGGTCCGCTCGACAAGGATAAAAGCTTACAAGCTTACTCAAAGACATGTTTACACTTGTAATAACATCATCCGATGAGGAACCTTGGCCTCGAATCATGTTGCCAATAGAGTCATACGCCTCCAAATTAAAGTAAGGTTCTTCCATTGCCTAACCTTTATACTTCGGTAAACTTTGGAGTGAAATGGTTATAACCTCAAATGCTCTTTCTTGTTGATTTTGAGGGATAACCACTGGAGAAGGGTTATTAGTGATGTCTAGTAATAAATGAGCTTCAGTTCCCATACCATTTCTCTATTATGTCTTCTTGGTACCCCCAATGGTACTCTTGGTTAACCTATTTGCCTTTACATAGGCCTTGGAAGCGTAAATTGTTGAAGTGGTGGTGGGGGCATTAGTTTTTGAAATTGTTGCTCTTGTTGTTGCCCTTGTGGATGAACTTGTTGTGGAACTAGTTGTATAACCGGTGGTTTTGTCTATTATACTCTTGAACCGGTTCCTGTTGTTTCCTTTGAGCATATGCAAAATTCCCTTGATTACCCGTTTAATTTCTATTACCCCTCGTGCAATAACCTTCCTCTTCATAACCCTCTAACTCCTCTTTGAACCGATCACCATCACCATCAGCTTGTGTTCTCAAAGATTGCATAAAACGCAGTGGTTGATATTGGAAATTTGATTGTGGTTGTTGTTGAAATATCGGAGTGGTATGCACTATAGGTGGTTCTTGTTGGTATGGAGGTGGTTGATTTTGTTGGGATGATGATCGACCAAAACATGCTTACGTCTTGACAAAGCTCTGTATGGCCTGCACCAAGCACTTCATGCATGGTACGCAACACTAGCAAATCACTTCCTTAAGAATGGCTACAGAAGAGGTGTTATCGATCAAACAATCTCCATCAAGAATGTAAACGGTGATCAGATCCTTGTCCAAGTCTATGTTAACGACATTATCTTTGGATCTACTTCCGATAAACTGTGTAGTGAGTTCGCCGAGGTCATGCATAATCGGTTTGAGATGAGTTCGTAGGGAGAAATGAGTTTCTTCTTGGGTCTTAAAGTTGAACAAAAGGATGATGGGATTTTGATTCATCAATAAAAATTTGTTCATGACATCGTTCAGAAATTCGGGTTCAAAGACTCAACTCCCTATCTCACTAAGATCGCTACCCGACCTGTGCTCCAGTTTCCTGTTGATCAACATCTTTATAGATCTATGATCGGCTCCCTGATGTATCTCACTGCTAGTAGACCGGACATCATGTTCCATGTCTGTTAGTGTGCAAGAAATCAGAGTAATCCAAAAGAGTCCCACTTAATTGTTGTTAAGTGAATCTTTCGGCACCTTAAGGGAAAGACTTGCTTAGGTCGTTGGTATCCCAAAGACTCCCCTATGGTACTGCATGCTTACACTGATAGCGATTATGGGGATGTAATTTGGATCGGAAGTCAACATCAGGTAGATGTCAGTTCGTGGGTGACAGATTGATCTCCTGGCAATGCAAGAAACAAGTAACCGTGTCCACCTCTACTACTGAGGCGGAATACATTGTTGCCTCTGCTTGTTGTTCTCAAGTCATATGGATCCAACATCAGTTGTTGGACTACGGTTTGAATTTCTTTAACACCCGATTAAATGTGACAATGAGGCAGCTGTGTATAGTGAAAAAGCTGGTCCAACACTCTAAGACAAAGCAAATTGACATCCGAATGCATACCTGTTTACTAAGGCTTTTGACCGGAAGCTTGTCACAAAAGAACGTGTCCATACTGATTACAACTTTACAGACTTGTTTACTAAAGATTTTGATCGTGCCTAATTTTTGTTTCTCGTTAGTCACTTGTCATGATCTCTTTTGTTCAAAATTAAGTTTTATTTTAATTTTTATTCATTTTATATTTTATTTTATTTTATTAAAATTTTTCTTTTATCTTATTTTCATTTCATTTAAAATTTATTTTACTTCTCTTTTATTTCAAAGATTTCAAATTTTAATTTTTAAATTTATTTTTATATTTCTCTTCTAATTTAAATTTTTAAAATTTTAAATTTGGTTTTATTTTGTTTGCTTCTATTTTTAACTTCATTTTAATTTATCTTATTTCTAAATTAGGTTTTACTTTTAGTTTATTTTAATTTTTTCTATCTTTTTTTTATAAAATTATAAACATTTTTTTTAAATATGTCTCAATTTTTTAGAGGGAGAAAATGAATTAACTTTAACTCAGCAAAAAGATTTAGCTTTGTTAAGAAAATCCAAATGAGTCACTTGACTAACCAAACATATTTTACATTATTTTAAGTTATTTTATTTAAGAAAATCAGAAAAAGATTTAAAAGTATAATCTCTTGTTTAGAGGGAGCTCTTGCTTAGAGGGAGTCTAATAATATTAAAATATCAGAAATTTTGAGAAATCGATATGACCTTTGGAACATGATAAGAAATTGTTTTAAGTGATCCTAGCACATGAAAAGAGTAGATCAAAATCCAACAAGATCATTGCTTGATATGTAGATATGTTTAACAAATGAGTAAGTATAATCTGCCTATGCTAATGGTACACTCTTATGAAGCGGTTGTCGACTCCAAATAAGTCATATCAATGAAAGCAAAATTCCTAATAGTCAGTTATACACGAGCCCATTAGTGATTGGTCCTAATGAAAACTTATTTCTGCTTTAAATTCAAATATTGAAATATCAAAAATTACTAAAAAAGCATAAAAACTACAAAAACTCAAAAAGTATTCAAAAATCAACAACAAATAATGTTGATAATTTTATCAAACCAAAAGGGGTATATTAGAACCACGTAACATGGGAAAACAAGTAAGTCCTAAACACTTTACATGAAGGTATAAGTCAACAAGACTAGTAAGTCTATGGTACAACCTTTAAATATTGTTTGAAAGAAAAGTTTGCAAAAGTTTATGAAAGCACAAAATGTTTTGATAAATAATTAGGAGTCGGAGTTTATTCGGGGTAATACTGATATACACAATATATGTCCGAGGTATGATGGATTCCATAACATGTTGGATTAACCAGGGACCACACAAGTATTATGCCTAATTATATTTTAACATATCACGGTGAAATCAAAATACTTGTTAAGTTTAAAGTGGACCAACATATCTGCAATCAACTTTGGTTTCTTGGCATAATAATATCCAAATAGAAGTGTGATCAAGAATGCTATAGACAATTGATTCCAAGTTATGATCTTTCTCACCAAAAACAAATATCAATAGAATTTTGTAAATTATCTAATATAATTAATATAATATTAATTTTTTCTTTATCTTAATTTTAAAATTTAGTTCATTTTTAAGTTTTTATTTTATTTCAATTTACATGTTAAAATTAGTTTAACTTGTATTTCCTTAATTTTATTTTTATCTTATTTTATTTTAACATTTATTGTGTATGTTATTTTTCATTTTTATTTTTATTTTTATTTTATTTTATTTTTAACATATTTGATCTTTATCTTATCTTATTTTTAATTTATGTGTTTATTTTTAATCTTGTTGTTATTTTTAAACTTATTTTTAATTTTGTATAAATCATACTTTTGTTAAAGTTTTACTTTCCTTTAATTTTATATTAAAACTTTAATTTTAATTTATTTTATTTTAAAATTTTATTTTTATCTTTAAGTTTTTAGTTAAACCGGGTTAGCATTTACACCATGGTCCTCTTGCAAAGTTTGTTAAGTCTTGACCAGACAAAAAAATATCTTGTATATATTTAAGGTGCTTGGATTCGGTGGGTAAATGTTTTTTGGGTTTGAAATGAAAATGTTCAGAACTCGGGGTCGAGAGTGTAAAATATTTTAAAACTCGAGATGTTTTGACCCTATCGTGAAATAGGTTGACAATATAAATAGGCTTATCCAAAATATCTCTCATTCTTATCTTTCCCCATTCTCTCTCTACCTTGCTTTCTGTTCTTTCTCTCTAAACAAATCCACCGCCACCAAAAACTTCTCCATCCTTTATCAAACTTCTCCATCGGTCTTCAAATCTTCAATACACACGGAATTGCTCCATATATTCACACTTAAATCATCTATCAACCATGGAAAACTTCCCTGTGGTAATGATTTTCATCATTTTTTGTTTATTTCCAAGTTCGGGTGGACTAATAGTTCCGTCGGACCACTAGGACCCAATCTGACCTCGTTGATGTTGTTGTTGGTTAAATTGATGATTGTGAATGGTTGTCGATATCTTTTTGAGTTCATGTCTTAAGTTAATTGAGTTTTTCAGGTCGTTTGTATAGTTATTCTAATTTTTCTAGGGTTTCAGTCATGTTTTTGGGCTTATTAAACCCAATATCTGTTGAAGGTATTCTTATGCATCCCAGATCTTCAAATGGTCTTAATTTGAACTCAGAAACTTGTTTAAGGGATTGTATGCAAATATGTTTGAGTTCGAATACATGTGTATTCGAATAGTGGCTTTACCATTTTGTGAATATGAGGTGAAGGAATGTATTCGAACGTTTTGATTGGTCATATTGGATTCGAATGTAATTCTTGGATATATCATAAGGCAATTGTATTCTAATAGGACTATATTCGAATTGATTGTGCTTCAAGTAATTTGTATTCGAATGATGTCTATTGTGTTCGAGTGTTTTTGTATTCGAATAAACATGTATTCGAATGAGAACTTAGTTTTGAGTCTTTTTAAGGAATTGTATTCGACTATAAATGTATTCGAATATAATATAATACAATATTGTATTCGAATAAAGTGGACTACTCGAATAGAATAAATCTCTGAAGAACTTAATTGCAATGTATTCTAACACAACTGTATTCGAATGTCACTTTGTATTCGAGTGAAAATCTCTAACTTGGATTCTGAGAAGCTTAAGTATAATGAATTCCAACTTTAATGTATTCATATACATAGGATCTTAAAATGCTTAAGTGATTTATATTAAAAAGGGTTGTATTTGAATGGAATTTGAGTAGAATACTTTAGACTTAGAACCTTTTCTGCTAAACATTATTTCCATTAGAATACATCTTCCTTAGAAAATTTTCAGTTGAGTCATTTTTGTTTTTGTATAGTTAATTTTTAACTTTGCTTTCTACAGTTTATTTTTTTTAGTTTGTTTTTGTTTAAATCTTTGTACATGGTATGTTTTATTCACAACTCAATTAACAACACTAATGTCTCATTTGATGTGTTTAGGGCCATAACGGATTCTGTTCATTGGAGATCCCGACAAGGAAGAGTTCAAAGTATTTGTCTCGATGATCTAAGGATTACATTCTTATCCTTTATCATTTGCTATCTCAGCTGATCCAGAAATTCATTATTCCTGGATTAAACAATTTTGGGACGATGCTAAGACAAGGAAAGACAGTTCAAGGATCATATCAAAGATTAACAATGTGAAGGTGACTGTTATTGAAGATGTTATAAAAAAGATTCGAGATAATGCTGGTGATCCTTGCCAGTGTTGTAAAAGTCGGATTCCAAGGCCTTGGAATCGGCAATTCCAAGGTCCTCGGACATCAACATTGCCGCCTTTTTCCCAACTCGGACACAATTACTCGCCAAGTTCCAACTCGGTCAAAAGTCGGAGTACTCGGGATTACTCGGCCTCGAAGGTCAACTCGGCCAAATTTTATTTATTTTTTTTAATTTTTTCTATTTTTTTTATTTTTTATTTTTTTAGTAAAAAATTAAAAATAATAGCGAAACATGAATTTTTTGAATTATATTTTTTTTTTCATGTGAATTATGCTTATTTTGACATGAATTATGCTTATCTTAAGTTATATATAATATCCAATAATTATTTTATGTTATATTTATCATGTCTGAGTACAAGCCGTTACTCCCCGAATACTCCGAGTACTCCCTACAAGGGGGTCGGCCGCCTAGGGACCGCCTAACGAGTTTTACAACGTTGATCCTTGCACAGTCTTTTCAGATAAACCGATAACAGATTACTTGGATGATTTGGTTATGAGGTTGAATGGTCAACTTGTGAGAAGAAATACCTACCGAATTACTAGAAGCTCTTATTTCACATCGTTTCCAACTGTTTTTCCTCTTAGAAAGGCGGGGTTGACAAGTTGAACACTGACTGGGTTGGAGTTATGCGGAGTTTGACCAAGGGAAGAAGATACAACTATTCCAAATTGTTCTTCAGGTATATATAGCAGAATGTGCTTGTGAAGAAGCGAAGGATGATGTATCTTAGCTTGGTTCATCCAATTAATTTTGGATCACTTGCTTCCTGATACACCCAAACTTGTGAAAACTAATGAAGTTGATGAAAAGGGGAACATTCATAGAGCCATTTCATGTTAAGGAAGTGAAGCAAGTTGCCATGACTACCATTTCGAAGCCTACTGGTAGAAGTTCTTATTCGTATAAAGGTGTGTAGCCAGGTCCTAAGATTGGTCAGTTCAAGGAGACAGAGTCAGAGTCTGGTAGTGATGAGGTAGAGGTTAGAGAGGAGGAAGGGGATGATGATGCTGATGATGGTCAGGATGAAGGTGATAATAGTGAGGAGGAAGAACAGGTTGATGAGCCTGTTGATGAACCTGAAGGCGACATAAAAGAGTCTGATCCACCATCTAAAGATTGGAAGGCGAACACAGATCAAAAAGAAGCATGATAAGAAGTAAAAGAGAGGCGTTGAGTCCTCTAAGGGATCTGCTACTTCTACTACTGAGGAAGACGAGCCAGAGCGTCCTCCAAAATGGTTGAAGAAGGCGAAGGACTCCAAGAAGTCTTCTACTTCTAAGATACCTCCACACAAGGTAACTTTTCTTTGGATTTCTGAGATGTTGTCACATTCCTTAGCAACCCAAACCACTTCACCTCAAACCTCCATTCCCGACCCACACGTAGGATCACCTAGAACCTTAGCCAAAACCTTAAAATCCCTCCAAGACAAACAAATCAAAATCACCAAAACTCACACTCTCACCCAAAGCCAAACCTAAAACCAAAATGACATCACCTAAGGCTCCAACGAAACCTAGACCAAAAATCGTCATTAGGAAGAAATACAAAACCCAAAAGCCATCCCTAGTAGACGAACCTGTTACATCACCCGAAACCTCCCAACCCCGCTTTGATGAACAAATGCCCTCCATGTTTGAGGACATACCTATAGCCACCCAAACCGAAACCTCTTACCACACCTAGGACCACTATACCCGTCACCTCATCCACATACCAATTTACCTAACCTATTAGAGACACATATTTTTGGTCATCCACATTCACCACATCTAGCACAACCCAAACCACCTCAACCACCATAGAAACAACCACCACAACAACCCGTCTATCCTTAGCCATAAACACATCCTTCCCAACCTTAACCCTACCTTACCCATTCCAACCACACCACACTCAACCATAGCCACCACACCTCCCTCAATACTTTGGAGCCCTGTGATATCCGCCACTCCCATCTCAAGTGGGAAATCGAAGAAGTCTCCAGTGTTCAAAGATCCTCTCCTAGATAGGCTTGCGGCATTCAAAGATCCTCTCCTAGATAGGCTTGCGGCACTGGAAGAGGCTAATGAGAACCGTGCACAACGGGAACTTATGTTGATCAAATTCTTAAAGGATCAACAAGCCATCAACCAGGAGGTCACTCGTCAGTGTGATGCCTTAGCCAATTAGTTTGCTATTCTTCAAGAAATGCGTGATCTTGATCAAGCCAAAATCGAAAGTCAGCAAAACTGGATAAACCACTTGCAGAAAAGAATTGACAATCAGCAACCGTTAATCAACAAGAATTCTTTCCAAAATGTTGAACAACACGTTGATATGGATAGGCTTGAGTCTCGGGTTAGACATCTAGAGACTGATCTTCCCTCCTCTTCTAACTTTGCTGAGAACTTGCCGCGGAAACGAAAATCCGGTCACCTTCCGTCGACGGCACCCGCCATCATCAAACTCCGTTCTTTTACCTCCGGCCACCATTCTTAACCCCTTTCACCATCAATCACAAGTCATGCCGACCTTCTTTGCCTCCGGATAAGAGAATCCAGCCAACCATTGTCGGTGATGTTTCCGTTGCCGCCAATGGCACCGGCCAAAATCTAGCCACCATAGTTTTGTCCACATAACCACTAAGCTAGCCCCATCAACCAACAAATCTGATGACCGGCGGCCGGAAAAACGGATTCCGGCCACCCTTCCACGTCCAGCATAACGATCACCATCCTTTCTTCTTTTATTTCTTTCGCCTTCACAGACGCAACTACTAAACACCCCGGCTGAAAAATGAACCGACGGAAAACAGATTCTATTCAACACTTGTAGATCTCTTATGGCGGAACGGTTCTCGAAATGTCCGGATCGAATACTGGTAGATCCCTAACATCCGGATCTACAAGGAGAATGCTTCAAACATGCTTATTTCCAACTTTATTTCCAAGATCTTCAAACTTTATTTTCAAAACTTCAACGGGTCTTTAACGTCTCGGTTCGGGTAATACGGAAATAGATCCCGAATATCAAGAGCAAAGTTGAATCATAAGATTCGACCCGCTCTAATACCAATTGTAGTTCCCAAAACGACCACCTAACGGTTTTGCTCTCGATAAACGTGTCGAGACGGGTGCGGTAAATCAAACGACCAAACATAAATAATAAACATAAAGATAAAATATGAACGATCTCATTGTCGGTTAAAAGATTGTATATATTAAATTAGAACCGACCCACCCAAGGTGAGCTCCCCATGGGTGGTGATTTACATCTTACAAACATACACTAAAATAGAATGTCCTACAGGTCACCAAAATGTGAAATCTATGCCTTAAACAGGTCACATTTGAACCGCACAAAAAAATCATTATTGGCTATTGGGTTATAATGCGGAATGTCCTACGTATAAAAGATTAGGCATCTAACACCATACAAGGTCCATAAGGGATTTCCTGCAGGATATATATTGTAACAGGTCGTTCGGGTTCATAAATGTCATTCAAATTATTTTGCGTCTTTTTCGACAAAGAGAGACAATTCCATGTGAAGCTTCTTTCCAATCATGTAGTAATGTCTACTATCTTGTGCATACAGCTGGCTATTTAAGCCACTCATTATTTCAAAGCAAATCGACCACAAGTTCCCTACTCCAAAAAGTCTTTTACCATGCATTTTTCTCCATCAACGTCCTTCCTATAGAAACACTACTAAACCTTTTGAGAGAAATGGCCATCTTTATGCCACGGATTACACAAGCAAAACAGATTCTGAGACGATCATTCTCGAATGGAAGGAGTGCAGCAATACCCATGGACATTCCGAAAGGATATTTTGCTGTTTATGTAGGCGAAGAAGAGAAAAGAAGATTTCTGGTTCGCCTATCACTCCTAAGCAGGCCAGAATTTCAAGAACTACTGCAACTGGCGGAGGAACAGTATGAGTACGGCCATCCAATGGGTGGGCTCACCATTCCATGTAATGAAAACGTATTTACTGAACTAGCATCACGTTTTGGTGCCTTGTGATACTTTATTTATCATATAACATTTTTGTAAAGAACATCAGCTAGGATCATACACATATTTTTAAATAGACATTCATAACAATTTTTTGTGAGATTCAAATTTGAAGAAACCTCAAGTTTATCGAACTACATATAACTTATGCTATAAGCAATGACCATTTGGATGAAATACGTATTTCACGTTCTTTAATTTTTGTAGGCTGAATTTTAACCAAATGTATATACAAAAAGCGATAGAAGTGTAAATGATTACTTAAGGATCAGTTTATAGAAAAAAAGATTTAAACAAAGGGAAAGAGTCAAGCGGTAAAGGATCAATACACATATTAGTCATGCAATTGACATCAATTACAGTTTCATTCGTTGTGTCTTGTTCCCCAACCACAACGATTCATTGGTGCATCACAATCGAGGTGGAATTCGATTGAGTTGGAGTTCAGGCTTGACTCCCCTAAGTTCAAATTAGAAATACGTGGTTAGCTGGAACGTTTCACCCGCTATACAAATGTTTTACGTAAAACGCAATACATGGTTAAAAACAACAAACAATTTGTGTGGGTTATATACATTAATTAGCCTGCGATCGCAAAAGCCGTATACCATTTGTCACTATTCGCATTACGGTCATAGCTAGTCATTGATAATTTTCAATCACAGCCGTACTCTAAACCTAATTATACAACTAAATAAATTTTTATCTCAAAGGAATTCAACATGTCTGCTTCTATGATGGTCAAAGTTCTTGTACCTGGACTCACGAGTGTATGTGTTACTCGTTAAAGGTACCGAAGGATTCTTTCTAGGTCTATGGAGACACGAATCATAAGCGGATAAAACAGTCACTATAGAATATATATATATATACTTTTATGTTGCCGATTTCTATAGTCAGAGGTTATTGTGCTGAAATTTAACAGAACTATCTCTTAATCATCTACTCTTATCCTAATAACGTAGATACTCCTAATATATTTGTAATTAAGGTCAATGGGTCCGTTATGTTGTAACCATGTCAGCTGAATTTTAACAAATTGCTACGATAGGTTTGCCAAAATGAGAAATCTATGCCTTAAACAGGTCACATTTGAACCACACAAAAAATTCATTATAGGTTATTTGGTTATAATGCGGAATGTCCTACTTATTAAAGATTAGGCATCTAACATCAGACAGGGGCCATAAGGGATTTCCTGCTGGATATATGTTGTAACAGGTCGTTCGGGTTCATAAATGCCATTCAAATTATTTTGGGTCATTTCGATAAAGAGAGACAATTCCATGTGAAGCTTCTTTCCAATCATGTGGTAATGTCTACTATCTTGTGCAACCAGCTGTCTATTTAAGCCATTCAGTATTTCAAAGCAAATCAACCACAACTTCCATACACCAAAAAGTCTTTTACGGAGTCATTTTTCTCCATCAACGTCCTTCCTCTAGAATCACTACTAAACCTTTTGAGAGAACTGGCCAACTTTATACCACGGATTACACAAGCAAAACAGATTCTGAGACGATCATTTTCGAATGGGAGGAGTGCAGCAACACCCATGGACATCCCGAAAGGATATTTTGCTGTTTATGTCGGCGAAGAAGAGAAAAGAAGATATCTGGTTCGCGTATCACCCCTAAGCAGGGCCAGAATTTCAAGAACTACTGCAACTGGCGGAGGAACTGTATGAGTACGACCATCCAATGGGTGGGCTCACCATTCCATGTAGTGAAGACGTATTTGCTGATCTAGCATCACATTTTGGTGCCATGTGATACTTTATTTATCATATAACATTTTTGTAAAGAACATCATCAGCTAGGATCTTACACATATTTGTAAATAGACATTCGTAACAATTTTTTGTGAAATTCAAATTTGGAGCAACCTCAAGTTTATTGAACTACATATAACTTATGCTATAAGCATTGACCATTTGGATGAAATACTTATTTCACGTTCTTTAATTTTTGTAGGCTGAACTTTAACCAAATGTATATACAAAAAGCGAAAGAAGTGTATATGATTACTTAAGAATCTGTTTATAAAAAAAAAGATTGAAACAAAGGGAAAGAGTCACGCGGTAAATGATCAATACACATATTAGTCAGGCAATTGACATCAACTACAGTTTCATTCGTTGTGTTTCGTTCGCCAACCAAAACGATTAATTGGTGCATCACAAACGAGGTGGAATTCGATTGAGTTGGAGTTCAGGCTTGATTCCCCTAAGTTCAAATTAGAAATAATTGGTTAGCTGGAACGCTTCACCCGCTATACAAATGTTTTAAGTAAAACGCAATACATGGTTAAAAACGACAAACAATTTGTGTGGGCTATGTACATTAATTAGCCTGCGATCGCAAAAGCCGTATACCATTTGTCACTATTCGCGTTACGGTCATAGCTAGTCATTGATAATTTTCAATCACAGCCGTACTCTAAACCTAATTATACAACTAAATAAGTTTTTATCTCAAAGGAATTCAACATGTCTGCTTCTATAATGGTCAAAGTTCTTGTACCTGGACTCACGAGTGTATGTGTTACTCGTTAAAGGTACCGAAAGATTCTTTCTAGGTCAATGGAGACACGAATCATAAGCGGATAAAACAATCACTTTAGAATATATATATATATATATATATATATATTATGTTGCCGATTTCTACAGTCAGAGGTTATTGTCCTGAAATTTAACAGAACTATCTCTTAATCATCTACTCTTATCCTAATAACGTAGATACTCCTAATAAATTTGTAATTAAGGTCAATGGGTCCGTTATGTAGTAACCATGTCAGCTGAGTTTTTTCAAATTACTACGACAGGTTTGCCAAAATGAGAAATCTATGCCTTAAACAGGTCATATTTGAACCACACAAAAAATTCATTATTGGTTATTTGGTTAAAATGCGGAATTTCCTACGTATTAAAGGTTGGGCATCTAACATCAGACAGGGGCCATAAGGGATTTCCTGTTGGATATATATTGTAACAGGTCGTTCGGGTTCATAAATGCCATTCAAATTATTTTGGGTCTTTTCGATAAAGAGAGACAAATATTCCATGTGAAGCTTCTTTCCAATCATGTGGTAATGTCTACTATCTTGTGCAACCAGCTCTCTATTTAAGCCATTCAGTATTTCAAAGCAAATCAACCACAACTTCCATACTCCAAAAAGTCTTTTACCGAGTTATTTTTCTCCATCAACGTCCTTCCTGTAGAAACACTACTAAACCTTTTGAGAGAAATGGCCGTCTTTATGCCACGGATTACACAAGTAAAACAGATTCTGAGACAATCATTCTCGAATGGGAGGAGTGCAGCAACACCCATGGACATTCCGAAAGGATATTTTGCTGTTTATGTCGGCGAAGAAGAGAAAAGAAGATTTCTGGTTCGAGTATCACTCCTAAGCAGGCCAGAAGTTCAAGAACTACTGCAACTGGTGGAGGAACAATATGAGTACGACCATCCAATGGGTGGGCTCACCATTCCATGTAGTGAAGACGTATTTGCTGATCTAGCATCACGTTTTGGTGCCTTGTGATACTTTATTTATCATATAACATTTTTGTAAAGAACGTCATCTAGGATCTTACACATATTTGTAAATAGACATTCGTAACAATTTTTTGTGAAATTCAAAATTGGAGCAAACCTCAAGTTTTGAACTACATATAACTTATGCTATAAGCAATGACCATTTGGATGAAATACGTATTTCACGTTTTTTAATTTTTGTAGGTTGAACTTTAACCAAATGTATATACAAAAAGTGAAAGAAGTGTAAATGATTAATTAAGGATCTGTTTATAGAAAAAATAGATTGAAACAAAGGGAAAGAGTCAAGCGGTAAAGGATCAATACACATATTAGTCATGCAATTGACATCAATTACAGTTTCATTCGTTGTGTTTTGTTCCCCAACCACAACGATTCATTGGTGCATCACAAACGAGGAGGAATTCGATTGAGTTGGAGTTCAGGCTTGACTCCCCTAAGTTCAAATTAGAAATACGTGGTTAGCTGGAATGCTTCACCCGCTATACAAATGTTTTACGTAAAACACAATACATGGTTAAAAACGACAAACAATTTGTGTGGGTTGTGTAATTAATTAGCCTGCGATCGTAAACGCCGTATACCATTTGTCACTATTGGCGTTATGGTCATAGCTAGTCATTGATAATTTTCAATTACAGCCGTACTCTAAACCTAATTATACAACTAAATAAGTTTTTATCTCAAAGGAATTCAACATGTCTGCTTCTATGATGGTCAAAGTTCTTGTACCTGGATTCACGAGTGTATGTGTTACTGGTTAAAGGTACCGAAAGATTCTATCTAGGTCTATGGAGACACGAATCATAAGGGGATAAAACAGTCACTATAGAATATATATATATATATATATTTATGTTGCCGATTTCTATAGTTAGAGGTTATTGTGCTGAAATTTAACAGAAATATCTCTTAATCATCTACTCTTATCCTAATAACGTAGATACTCCTAATATATTTGTAATTAAGGTCAATTGGTCCGTTATGTTGTAACCATGTCAGCTGAGTTTTAACAAATTGCTACGACAGGTTTGCCAAAATGAGAAATCTATGCCTTAAACAGGTCATATTTGAACCACATAAAAAATTCATTATAGGTTATTTGGTTATAATGCGGAATGTCTTACGTATTAAAGGTTAGGCTGTTGGGGTATTTTGCCCATGAGAAAACCCAACAATTATATATTACATGGGTATTACTACTACTATTATTATTTATTAATATAAAAAGAAAAGAAAAAAAAATAGGTTCACGTTTTTTATGGGCCGTGACCCACTTGGATATGTGATGGTTTTCTAATCTTTTGAGATGGGCTTGTTTTTGTGTGGACAACAAGAAACGTCAAAAGTAATAATAGGTTTTGTTTTTGAGCAATATTCATTCTGCCGAAAAACATATAACAAGAAACTTGGGGTTTTTCTTCCTGTTTGGTCGACATCAGCAAATAACGAAGAGAATTTTTTGTGTGCTCCAAGGTTTTGGTGTTTTGTGAAGATAAGAGACGTGCCAGAGATTGATTCATTCTCTAATTGGTGATACCTCTTACTCGTTACTCTTTTGTAGTTTGATTCCGTATACTTGAAGATTGTTTGTACCAAGTATATGATGTTTTTGTATGCCTCTAGTTTTATCTAGAGAAGAACTTTTGTATTGCTCATTATTGGTGATAGTGGATTTGAAGCGGCTCTAGTAGTCCCGTGGTTTTTAGTCTCTCATTGAAAGGTTTTTCACTCTAAAATTTATTGTGTCACTTTTACTTTTAATTACCCTATTTGTTTGCATCCTCATTGGTTCATTCGGGTCGGGAAATAGTTTAGCCAAACGAAGATTAATTCCTCATTTTTTATATCGTTCGTGGCTAGGTGGTCGTTTTTCCCAACAGATTGGTATTAAAGCTTCGGCTCTTGTTCTTGAGTTAAGACTTGTTTGAACGATGGAAGCTAATACGGGTATGATGGTGAGTTTGAATGGTTCCAATTATCATGTTTGGAAAGGCAAGATGGAAGACCTTCTTTATGTGAAGGATTATTATTTTCCTGTTTTTAGTATCGATAAACCTGAAAATAAAACTGATGAAGAATGGAATATTTTGCATCGGAAGGTTTGCGGGTATATTCGGCAATGGGTTGATAATAATGTTTTGAACCATATTAGCTGGAGAGTCATGCTTGAAGAGTTGTATGCTCAGAAGACCGGGAACAATAAGTTGTTCTTAATTAAACAGTTGATTAACTTGAAATACCGTGATGGAACTCTGTTACCGATCATTTGAATGTTTTTTAGGGTGTTATTAATCAGCTTGCGGGTATGGGTATTAAATTTGAAGACGAGATACAACGTTTATGGCTTCTTGGTACGTTACCGGATTCGTGGGAGACTTTTAGGACATCGTTGTCCAACTCTGCAGCTAACGGTTTTATTACTATGGAATTGGCTAAAGGTAATATTATAAATGAAGAAATGAGAAGAATGTCACAAGGTTCCTTTTCATAGTCAGATGCCTTGGTTACAGAAATTAGGGGGAGAAGCCATAGTAGAGGTCCGAGTAATAGAGCAAAGCACCGTAGTAAGTCCAAAGGGAAGTTTGAAGAATATGAGTGTCATCTTTGTGGTAGAAAAGGGCACATAATAAAATATTGCAGGCAACTGAAAAAGGAGAACAAGAAGGCTAATTACAACAATAAAAAGAACAACTACAAGAAAGATGACGGTGATGAAGGTACTTCTGAAACTAATACTACCACCGAAGAGTTTTATATTTGTTGTGATTATGATAGGGTGAACATTGCACATGATGATTCGAGTTGGGTTGTTAATAGTGGTGCTACTTGTCATGTGTAATCATAAAGGGTTTTTTATTCGTCTTATACTCTTGGTGACTTTGGGAACGTTAAGATGGGTAATAATGGCTATCAAAGATCGTTTGTGTTGGGGATGTTTGCTTGAAGTTTGATATTGGGATGGATTTGGTTTTACACAATGTGAAACATGTTCCGGATATTAGACTTAATTTGATCTCCGCAGGCACATTAGATGATGATGGTTTTCACAGTACCTTTGGTGGTGGAATTTGGAAACTCACTCGTGGTTCGTTGATTGTGGCACGAGGTGAAAGAACTTCAAAGTTGTACATGGCACATCGAAAGATTTCCAGAGATTTGGTTAATTCGTTGGCAAATTCTGACGTGACCGATATGTGGCATAAGAGACTTGCTCACATGAGTGAAAAAGGGATGTCTATTTTATTGAAGAAAGATGCCTTGTCCGGTGTGAAAGATGTTCATTTGAAGAAGTGTTCTCATTGTATGAATGGTAAGCAAAAGAGAGTTTCTTTTCATAGTCATCCGCCTCATAGAAAAGAAAGTATACTTGACTTGGTGCATTCAGACGTATGTGGTCCTATGAAGACTAGAACATGGGGGCTGCTTATATTTTATCACATTTATAGACGATCATTCGAGGAAGGTATGGGTTTATACTTTAAAGTCTAAAGATCAAGTATTTGATCTGTTCAAGTAGTTTCATGCCCTAGTTGAGAGACAGACTGGGAAGAAGCTCAAGTGTGTTCGTACAGATAATGGAGGTGAATACATTGGTCCTTTTAATGCTTATTGTAGAGAGAAGGGTATTCGACACCAAAGGCCGCCTCCTAAGACACCACAGTTGAATGGTTTAGCAGAACGGATGAACTGAACCTTGGTTGAAAGGTTTAAGTGTTTTCTCTCACATGCAAGGTTGCCTAATTCTTTTTGGGGAGAAGCTTTACATACAACGGTACATGTTATTAATCTTACTCCTTGTATTCCTTTGCATAATGATGTTCCAGACAGGGTTTAGAGTGGCAAAGATGTTTCGTATTGTCATTTGCGGGTCTTTGGATGCAAATCATTTGTGCATATCCCCAAAGATGAAAGATCAAAGCTTGATGTGAAGTCTAGACAGTGTATATTCCTTGGTTATGGGCAAGATGAGTTTGGATACAGGCTATATGATCCGGTTTCAAAGAAGCTTGTTAGAAGTCTTGATGTTGTGTTTGTGGAAGACGAGAGTTTGAAAGATATTGAGAAGACACAGGTAGTTCCTCAGTATAATGATGATCTCATTGATTTGGACCCTATTCCTACTCAGCGTTCTGAGCCACATCACGAAGATGGTATTCAAAATGACGAACAACATGGTACCGATAATGTTGATAATCAAGAGCAGGTGGATTTGGATGAGGATATTCATCCCGAGTTGCCAGCAGATATGCCTACATTTGTTCCACTCGGGAGGTCTACGAGAGATCGTAAACCTTTTACTCGTTATTCGGCTGTGAGTATGTCTTACTCACTGATGGGGGAGAGCCCGAGTATTATAAAGAGGCCATGGAACATAAGCATAAAAGAGAGTGGTTTGAAGCCATTCAAGATGAGATGAATTCCTTGTATGAGAATAATACGTTTGAGTTGGTGAAGTTGCCTAAGGGCAAATGAGCTTTGAAGAACAAATGGGTCTACAAGTTGAAGACTGAAGAACATACCTCACGGCCTAGGTACAAGGCAAGATTGGTACTCAAAGAGAGGGTATTGATTTTGATGAGATTTTTTCTCCAGTTGTGAAGATGAGTTCCATCAGGGTGATTCTTGGTTTAGCTGCTAGTCTTGATCTTGAGGTTGAGCAAATGGATGTCAAGACAGCATTCCTTCATGGTGATATGGATAAAGAAATATATATGGAGCAACCTGAAGGTTTTCAGGTCAAAGGTAAAGAAGATTATGTTTGTAAGCTTCATAAAAGTCTTTATGGGTTGAAACAAGCACCGAGACAGTGGTACAAGAAGTTTGAGTCAGTTATGGGGAAGCAAGGCTACCGAAAGACTGCGTCTGATCACTGTGTTTTCTTTAAGAGGTTTGGTGATGATGATTTTGTCATTTTATTGCTTTATGTTGATGATATGTTGATTGTTGGAAATTGTTCAGCTGAAGAAAGAATTAAGCAAGTCGTTTTCTATGAAAGACTTGGGCCAGCTAAGAATATTCTTGGCATTCGGATTACTAGAGATAGAGCTTCAAAGAAGTTACACATGTCACAAGAGAAATACATTGAAAAGGTGCTTAGCAGATTCAAGATGTCTAAAGTTAATGTGGTTAGTACACCTCTTACTCCCAACTTTAAGTTAACTGAAAAAGATTGCCCTACTTCTGAGAAAGAGATTAAAGAGATGGATGGTGTTCCATATGCATCAGCGGTTAGAAGCTTGATGTATGAAATGGTATGTACACGGCCTGATATTGCCCATGCAGTTGGTGTTGTTAGTCAGTTCTTGTCAAATCCGGGTAGGAAGCATAGGGAAGCAGTTAAGTGGATACTTAGATATTTACGAGGTACTTCCAAATTGGGTATAACATTTGGAAATGGGAGCCAATGCTTGTGGGTTACACGGATTCTGATATGGCAGGAAATAAGGACAACATGAAATCCACTTCTGGATATTTGATGTTATTCGCAGGGAGTTGTGTCATGGCAGTCAAGACTGCAAAAGTGTGTTGCTTTGTCTACTACCGAGGCAGAGTATATGGCAGCAACAGAAGCATGCAAAGAATTATTGTGGTTGAAAAAATTTATGCAAGAGCTTGGTTTTATGCAATAGCGCTACGTGGTTCTTTGTGATAATCAAAGTGCTATTCACCTTGCTAAGAACTCTATGTATCATAAGAGGACAAAACATATTGATGTGAGGTATCATAGGATTAGGGATGGTATTGAAGACAAGTTGTTTGAACTTGATTAAGTTCACACCGATGATAATTGTTCCGATATATTGACCAAAGCTTTGGCAAGGGAGAAGTTAAAGATATGTTGCTCACTCGCCGGGTTGGTGAGTTCTTTCTCATAGACAAAAAGGGGGAGATTTGTTGGGGGTATTTTTGCCCATGAGAAAACCCAAAAATTATATATTACATGGGTATTACTACTACTATTATTATTTATTAATATAAAAAGAAAAGAAAAAAAAATAGGTTCACGTTTTTTTATGGGCCGTGACCCACTTGGATATGTGATGGTTTTCTAATCTTTTGAGATGGGCTTGTTTTTGTGTGGACAACAAGAAACGTCAAAAGTAATAATAGGTTTTGTTTTTGAGCAATATTCATTCTGCCGAAAAACATATAACAAGAAACTTGGGGTTTTTCTTCCTGTTTGGTCGACATCAGCAAATAACGAAGAAAATTTTTTGTGTGCTCCAAGGTTTTGGTGTTTTGTGAAGATAAGAGACGTGCCAGAGATTGATTCATTCTCTCATTGGTGATACCTCTTACTCGTTACTCTTTTGTAGTTTGATTCCGTATACTTGAAGATTGTTTGTACCAAGTATATGATGTTTTTGTATGCCTCTAGTTTTACCTAGAGAAGAACTTTTGTATTGCTCATTATTGGTGATAGTGGATTTGAAGCGGCTCTAGTAGTCCTGTGGTTTTTACTCTCGCCTTGAGAGGTTTTCCACGCTAAAATTTACTGTGTCACTTTTACTTTTAATTACCCTATTTTTTTGAATCCTCATTGGTTCATTCGGGAAATAGTTTAGCCAAACGAAGATTAATTCCGAATTTTTTAACGTTCGTGGCTAGGTGGTCGTTTTTCCCAACAGATTGGTGTCAAAGCTTCATCTCTTGTTCTTGGGTTAAGATTTGTTTGAACGATGGAAGCTAATACGGGTAGGATGGTGAGTTTGAATGGTTTCAATTATCATGTTTGGAAAGGCAAGATGGAAGACCTTCTTTATGTGAAGGATTATTATTTGTCTGTTTTTAGTACCGACAAACCTGAAAATAAAATTGATGAAGAATGGAATATTTTGCATCAGAAGGTTTGCGGGTATATTCGGCAATGGGTTGATGATAATGTTTTGAACCATATTAGTGGGGAGAGTCATGCTCGTACTCTATGGACCAAGCTTGAAGAGTTGTATGCTCGAAAGACCGGGGACAATAAGTTGATCTTGATTAAACAGTTGATTAACTTGAAATACCGTGATGGAACCCTGTTACTGATCATTTGAATGTTTTTCAGGGTGTTATTAATCTTCTTGCAGGTATGGATATTAATTTGAAGACGAGATACAAGGTTTATGGCTTCTTGGTACGTTACCGGATTATTGGGAGGCTTTTAGGACATCGTTGTCCAACTCCGCAGCTAACGGTATTATTACTATGGAATTGGCTAAAGGTAATATTATAAATGAAGAAATGAGAAGAATGTCACAAGGTTCCATTTCACAGTCAGATGCCTTGGTTACCGAAAGCAGGGGGAGAAGCCATAGTAGAGGTCCGAGTAATAGAGCAAAGCACCGTAGTAAGTCCAAAGGGAAGTTTGAAGAATATGAGTGTCATCATTGTGGTAGAAAAGGGTACACAATAAAATATTCCAGGCAACTGAAAAAGGAGAACAAAAAGGCTAATTACAAAAATAAAAAGAATAACTACAAGAAAGATGACGGTGATGAAGGTACTTCTGAAACTAACACTACCACCGAAGAGTTTTATATTTGTTGTGATTATGATAGGGTAAACATTGCACGTGATGATTTGAGTTGGGTTGTTGACAGGTGCCATAAGGGATTTCCTGTTGGATATATATTGTAACAGGTCGTTCGGGTTCATAAATGACATTCAAATTATTTTGGGTCTTTTCGATAAAGAGAGACAATTCCATGTGAAGCTTCTTTCCAATCATGTGGTAATGTCTGCTATCTTGTGCAACTACTAAACCTTTTGAGAGAAATGGCCATCTTTATGCCACGGATTACACAAGCAAAACAGATTCTGAGACGATCATTCTCGAATGGGAGGAGTGCAGCAACACCCGTGGACATTCCGAAAGGATATTTTGCTGTATATGTCGGCGAAGAAGAGAAAAGAAGATTTCTGGTTCGCGTATCACTCCTAAGCAGGCCAGAATTTCAAGAACTACTACAACTGGCGGAGGAACAGTATGAGTACGACCATCCAATGGGTGGGCTCACCATTCCATGTAGTGAAGACGTATTTACTGATCTAGCATCACGTTTTGGTGCCTTGTGGTACTTTATTTATCATATAATATTTTTGTAAAGAACATCAGCTAGGATCTTACACATATTTGTAAATAGAGATTCATAACAATTTTTTGTGATATTCAAATTTGGAGCAACCTCAAGTTATTGAACTACATATAACTTATGCAACAAGCAATGACCATTTGGATGAAATACTTATTTCACGTTCTTTAATTTTTTGTAGGCTAACCAAATGTATATACAAAAGGCGAAAGAAGTGTATTTGATTACTTAAGAATCTGTTTATAGAAAAAAAAAGATTGAAACAAAGGAAAAGAGTCACGCGGTAAAGGATCAACACATTAGTCATGCAATTGACATCAATTACAGTTTCATTCGTTGTGTTTTGTTCGCCAACCAAAACGATTCATTGGTGCATCACAAACAAGGTGGAATTCGATTGAGTTGGAGTTCAGGCTTGACTCCCCTAAGTTCAAAGTTGAAATACGTGGTTAGCTGGAATGCTTCACCAGCTGTACAAATATTTTACGTAAAACGCAATACATGGTTAAAAACGACAAACAATTTGTGTGGGTTATGTACATTAATTAGCCTGCGATCACAAAAGCCGTATACCATTTGTCACTATTGGCGTTACGGTCATAGCTAGTCATTGATAATTTTCAATCACAGCCGTACTCTAAACCTTATTATACAACTAAATAAGTTTTTATCTCAAAGGAATTCAACATGTCATCTTTTATGATGGTCAAAGTTCTTGTACCTGGACTCACGAGTGTATGTGTTACTCGTTAAAGGTACCAAAAGAAAGATTCTTTCTAGGTCTATGGAGACACGAATCATAAGCGGATAAAACAGTCACTATAGAATATATATATATATTTTTATGTTGCCGATTTCTATAGTGAGAGGTTATTGTACTGAAATTTAACAGAAATATCTCTTAATCATCTACTCTTATCCTAATAACGTAGATACTCCTAATATATTTGTAATTAAGGTCAATGGGTCCGTTATGTTGTAACCATGTCAGCTGAGTTTTTTCAAATTGCTACGACAGGTTTGCCAAAATGAGAAATCTATGCCTTAAACAGGTCATATATGAACCACACAAAAAATTCATTATTGGTTATTTGGTTATAATGCGGAATGTCCTACGTATTAAAGGTTAGGCATCTAACATCAGACAGGGGCCATAAGGGATTTCCAGTTGGATATATATTGTAACAGGTCGTTCGGGTTCATAAATGCCATTCAAATTATTTTGGGTCTTTTCGATAAAGAGAGACAATTCTATGTGAAGTTTCTTTCCAATCATGTGGTAATGTCTACTATCTTGTGCAACCAGCTGGCTATTTAAGCCATTCAGTATTTCAAAGCAAATCAACCACAACTTCCATACTCCAAAAAGTCTTTTACCGAGTCATTTTTCTCCATCAACGTACTTCTTGTAGAAACACTACTAAACCTTTTGAGAGAAATGGCCATCTTTATGCCACGGATTACACAAGCAAAACAGATTCTGAGACGATCATTCTCGAATGGGAGGAGTGCAGCAACACCCGTGGACATTCCGAAAGGATATTTTGCTGTTTATGTTGTTAAGAAGAGAAAAGAAGATTTCTGGTTCGCGTATCACTCCTAAGCAGGCCAGAATTTCAAGAACTACTGCAACTGGCGGAGGAACAGTATGAGTACGACCATCCAATGGGTGGGCTCACCATTCCATGTAGTGAAGGCGTATTTGCTGATCTAGCATCACGTTTTGGTGCCTTGTGATACTTTATTTATCATATAATATTTTTGTAAAGAACATCAGCTAGGATCTTACACATATTTGTAAATAGACATTGGTAACAATTTTTGTGAAAATCAAATTTGAGCAACCTCAAGTTATTGAACTACATATAACTTATGCTATAAGCAATGACCATTTGGATGAAATACGTATTTCACGTTCTTTAATTTTTGTAGGCTGAACTTTAACCAAATGTATATACAAAAAGCGAAAGAAGTGTAAATGATTAATTAAGTATTAATTTGTAGATAAAAATGATTGAAACAAAGGGAAAGTGTCAAGCGGTAAAGGATCAATACACATATTAGTCATGCAATTGACATCAATTACAGTTTCATTCGTTGTGTCTTGTTCCCCAACCACAACGATTCATTGGAGCATCACAAACGAGGTGGTATTCGATTGAGTTGAAGTTCAGGCTTGACTCCCCTAAGTTCAAATTAGAAATACTTGGTTAGCTGGAACGCTTCACCCGCTATACAAATGTTTTACGTAAAACACAATACATGGTTAAAAACGACAAACAATTTGTGTGGGTTATGTACATTAATTAGCCTGCGATCGCAAAAGCCGTATACCATTTGTCACTATTCACATTACGGTGATAGCTAGTCATTGATAATTTTCAATCACAGCCGTACTCTAAACCTAATTATACAACTAAATAAGTTTTTATCTCAAAGGAATTCAACATGTCTGCTTCTATGATGGTCAAAGTTCTTGTAACTGGACTCATGAGTGTATGTGTTACTCGTTAAAGGTACCGAAAGATTCTTTCTAGGTCTATGGAGACACGAATCATAAGCGGATAAAACAGTCACTATAGAATATATATATATATATATATATATATATATATATATTTATGATGCCGATTTCTATAGTCAGAGGTTATTGTGCTGAAATTTAACAGAACTATCTCTTAATCATCTACTCTTATCCTAATAACGTAGATACTCCTAATATATACTTGTAATTAAGGTCAATGGGTCCGTTATGTTGTAACCATGTCAGCTGAGTTTTAACAAATTGCTACGACTGGTTTGCCAAATGAGAAATCTATGCCTTAAACAGGTCACATTTGAACCATACAAAAAACTCATTATAGGTTATTTGGTTATATTGCGGAATGTCCTAGGTATTAAAGATTTGGCATCTAACATCAGACAGGGGTCATAAGGGATTTCCGGTTGGATATATATTGTAACATGTAGTTCGGGTTAATCAATGCCATTCAAATTATTTTGGGTCTTTTCGATAAAGGGAGACAACTCCATGTGAAGCTTCTTTCCAATCATGTGGTAATGTCAACTATCTTGTGCAACCAGCTGGCTATTTAAGCCATTCAGTATTTCAAAGCAAATCAACCACAACTTCCATACTCCAAAAAGTCTTTTACCAAGTCATTTTTCTCCATCAACGTCCTTCCTGTAGAAACACTACTAAACCTTTTGAGAGAAATGGCCATCTTTATGCCACGGATTACACAAGCAAAACAGATTCTGAGACGATCATTCTCGAATGGAAGGAGTGCAGCAACACCCATGGACATTCCGAAAGGATATTTTGCAGTTTATGTCGGCGAAGAAGAGAAAAGAAGATTTCTGGTTCGTGTTTCTCTCCTAAGCAGGCCAGAATTTCAAGAACTACTGCAACTGGCGGAGGAACAGTATGAGTACGACCATCCAATGGGCGGGCTCACCATTACATGTAGTGAAGACGTATTTGCTGATCTAGCATCACGTTTTGGTGCCTTGTGATACTTTATTTATCATATAACATTTTTGTAGAGAATATCAGCTAGTATCTTACACATATTTGTTAATAGACATTCGTAACAATTTTTTGTGAGATTCAAATTTGAAGAAACCTCAAGTTTATCGAACTACATATAACTTATGCTATAAGCAATGACCATTTGGATGAAATACGTATTTCACGTTCTTTAATTTTTGTAGGCTGAATTTTAACCAAATGTATATACAAAAAGCGATAGAAGTGTAAATGATTACTTAAGGATCAGTTTATAGAAAAAAAGATTTAAACAAAGGGAAAGAGTCAAGCGGTAAAGGATCAATACACATATTAGTCATGCAATTGACATCAATTACAGTTTCATTCGTTGTGTCTTGTTCCCCAACCACAACGATTCATTGGTGCATCACAAACGAGGTGGAATTCGATTGAGTTGGAGTTCAGGATTGACTTGTCACACCCCGCCAAAACGTAAGTGCGGGCGCGTGACATCATGTATACCGTAAGTATATGATTATCGCCAACATAGTAGCATTAGGATACCATTAGTTTTAAAAGTGTTTACAAACCATAACATGATTTTGAACAAAATAAGTTTGAGACAAAATTGGGATTTCTCGTATATAACCCTAAATATCAATAGGGTTATACAAGCAAACCCTTCCAAAAGGTATCCTAATTATGATTCCTTACGTGCTTGTTAATTCCATGAAAAACATACGTTTTAAAAAGTCAACACAATGGTTGGTGAGTTCACTGGTTTTGATACTCGTATGAAAATACGTTATTCATAAATCGTTGAATCGGTTCGTAAACAAGTATACGATAATCTGTTGAAACAAATACGATGATCCTCCGTAGACTAGCTAATTCTATGAATTAATATGACGAACCCTGAGCCTATAACCAAACCACGACTTATAACTGTTTGCCCTGTTCAAATCTCACAGATGGAATATACGCACCCTGTTTCGATGCAATATCGGAGGTTAGCGCGACTAACCTAACAGTAGGGGGAAATGTCAACGTCAATAGTACTATTCGTATATTCCTATGGCTAACTCCGTTAGCTAATGGTTATAGTATGCAAGCAAGGGACTTATAGCACTACATAGTTCAACTCATGTTCGCATAAGGATTGTGTGTTTTGTTTCTAATTATCGTATATAAAAGAAGTTGCGTATGTTTTCCACCCCGAATAAATAAAACAGTAAAACCGTAAAAAATGGGGTAGTGAAACTCACCTCGTGAGTTTGGTGGTTGTTTCGCTAGCAATTTCGGATTAACAGTTCGCCGCCTTCACACGTCCTAAACGCGTAAGGTCAGTTAGTTCTTTATCGACTCGCAAGTCGGTTTATGCTAGTCGTTTTCACCCAACTAGTAGTTTAGTTGTTCGTGCCGGTTGTTTTCACCAACCAGGCGTTTCATGTATTGTGTCGGTTGCTTTCACCAATCGATCGTTTCGTTTCATTTAAGGTGTCGGTTGCTTTCACCAACGGATCGTTTCATTTATTGTGTCGGTTGCTTTACCCAACCGATCGTTACGTTTATTTTATAAATAATGTTTCACACGTTAGTATTGGATGACCCCTTGGTATAAGTTTTTGTGTCTATATTTAAAGATACATATTTATATATCTATATAAATATAAAGAATATACCTGTAGTGTATCCGCCTCGTAATATTTGTGACAAATTCGTGCCATTTAACTAACAATACTTTTTCGGTTGCATAACAAATATATATAATAAATTTATACATAATTAAATACATAATAAGAATATAATTCTTATTAGTGTCGCTTTCAATTAGACATAAACGATTCGCTTGGTCCGATAATAAATATAAAAAAAATTATATTTATTTTTAAGTGACATTTTGTTAAGTTACATTAATACTTGTGGTAAAGCACAATATATATATATATATTCGTTCGAAATCTCCCAACTGACTTTATATGCCTTTTTGATCGTTTAACTTGTAAAAATTATTATTTTTACGTCATATGTATATATATTCAAATTATATCTTTATGTTCAAATCACCGCCTTGACACAACTATCATTTTCGACATTCCACGTGTATTTCGTTAAATTCGTTTCTTCCTTTCTTTGTCAAAAATGTTTGTCGTCTTCAATGATAGATTACGTATAGTTTTTTTTTATTATTTAAAATCACCACAAGCATTTTTAACAAAAACACTTATAAAAATCCATTTCTATTTATTTCTATAAAATGCTTTTGGACTTTTAACGGTACGTGTTTATTCTTCAATTGTAAACCGCGTGTACTCGTTTATCTTTATATATTCAAATCTAAATACTTGTATATAAGTTTATTTTTCCATCTTTCTAATAAAATATAACCTGGATATAATTTATTTTTGTACAAACTCCAACTTTTTAACACATGAGATTATATGATATTTTTTCTTTAGAATTTGTAATCATAATTTAAGCTCATCTTTCATAATCTTTATTTTGTATGAAGAAAATATTTTTAACAAACATGTAAACACCATCTTTTACAATAATCTTGTACATAATCACCATTTACATGTTTTTAGATAATATTTTTATAACCCTTTCAAATCTTAACCAAACTCATACTTATCACGTTTAAGCCTAAGTTTTAGCATCATTAAACACATTAGTTAGCATTTTGATTGTTGGGTGTTAGAGCTAGCATAAACGCTCTTTATAAACATGAAAAGATAGTTTTAAAATAGATTAGCTCACAATGCTCAAAATTCGGGTTCGTTTAGGATAATGAAACAAGAAGACTTGAGCTAGTTCCTACTTCCAAATGCTCGGCCCGTCAACTTCACGTTCCTAGTTGTTTCTTTAGATTAAAAACCGCTAACGGTCCTGGGACGCTCGGTTTACGGTAAGAGACCGAAGAACAATTCGGGCCAGGTTTTGGGTCTAACAGTGGACCGTACGTAGCGGTGTCTCGGGTCGGGTTTGATGCCACAATCAGGTGTTAGACTGGTACCAGTGGGGATGGTTTATGGTGGTGATTAGACGATCTATTTGAGAGTATTTGAGAGTATGACCCACAATCAGTTACTTGAGAGTATTTGAGAGATGATCTATTAAAATCAGTTATTGCGACCATTAATTGCTACTTTTATTAGCTGAGACGATCTATTTGAGAGTATGACCCACAATCGAAGATGTCTAGGAGTGCGGAATCCTCCTAGACTCGTTTATGATGTTGGAGACGAAGAACACGATAACACACAAACAAACACACGAATAAAATAACCAGATCTGCAGACCGCTTTATATATTAATCAAAACACATTACATACCGAAAGAGAAAACATTGTTACGGCCGACCTGAGGTGAGCTCTACCTCGGGTCTGCCCATGAGATTCTCCCTGTCTGTTTTCTCTAGTTAACTTTTCTGCTCTCACTCTCTCTTTTTCTTATCAACAACATTAACCCTAAACATAACACACACATATATGGATAAATATCTTCGCGGGCTTGGGCTTGGGCCTCAAGGTGAAGTTGTTCTTAACTTCACCATGTACCAACAGGTGAAGTTGTTCCTAACTTCACCAACACGTGAAGTTTTTCCTAACTTCACCAACACGTGAAGTTGTTCTAACTTCACTAATGACGAAGTTGGCTCCCTCCACAACTTCTCCCCAATTAGTCGGAATTGCATAGCGACGGTCACAAAATGCACCAATTCCACCTCTTAGAAACAAAAGAACTTAAATCAAAATACTTAATAACATAGCGATACATTTATACAAAACTTCTACCCCGAGCACAGACAATGGAACCGTAGACAGTCAAGTGAAAACTAAACCATTCGATGGCAGATTCGAGTCTTTCATAAGCGGCATGGGAGAACTACAAGGAAAGGGAAATGTTTCATACTTTGTGCTTCGACAATGCCAACCTTGTTCAAATGGATCAACATCAACTTATCGAGTGTTTCTCAATTGGCTTCGGTTTGAATCTCTTCAACCTTGTTATATAATGTGATAATGCATGTTTAGGATAGTCCATCTGACAACAGCTTTGTTGACCTTTTCACTAAAGCCATTGTTCTATTTTGATTAAAACAACATATCTATCTTTTTGTATATAAAATTTGTATATATTTTTTAAATATGTCACAATTTTAGAGGGAGAAAATGAGTTAATGTTAACTCTCCAAAAAGATTTTACTTTTGCTTTAAGTAAAAAGAAAATTAAGTCATTTGACTTGCCAAAAATATTTTTTATTTTTTTTGTAATACTATTTTGCTAAGAAAATCAGAAAAAGTTTCAAAAGTATATTCTCTTGTTTAGAGGGAGCTCCTGTTCAGAGGGAGTCGATCAAAACATTTTGAGAAATCGATCCGACCTTTGGAAAATGATAGAAAAATGTCTTAGGTGAACCTAGCACATGGAAATAGTAGATCAAAAGCCAACAAGATCGTTGCTTGATGTGTAGATAATCTTAACAAATGAGTAAGTATCATAGTGATATAAACTTGAATATCTACCATTG
Organism: Bidens hawaiensis; assembly: GCF_021521415.1. NCBI lineage: Eukaryota > Viridiplantae > Streptophyta > Magnoliopsida > Asterales > Asteraceae > Bidens > Bidens hawaiensis. The sequence goes on from NW_027491772.1 coordinate 664,825, forward strand.
ATTGCTAGTGGTTACACTCTTATGAAGCGGTTGTCGACTCTATATAAGTCATATTAATGAAGGCAAAATTCCAAATAGTCAGTCATGCACGAGTTCAGTAGTGATTGGTCACAGTGAAAATTATTTCTTGCTTTAGCTTCACATATTGAAAAATGTTAAAAAAATATTGAAAGAGCAGAAATACTGCAAAATACTCAAAAAGTATTCAAAAATCAACAACAAAAATGTTGATAATTTTATCAAACAAAAAGGGGTATATTAGAACCACGTAACGTGGGGCAAACAAGTAAGTCCTAAACACTTTATATGAAGACATAAGTCAACAAGGCTAGTAAGTCCATGGTTCAACCTTTACATATTGTTTGAAAGAAAAGTTTGCAAAAAGTCTATGAAGTTCAAAATGTTTTGATCAATCATTGGGGTCGGAGTCAATTCGGGGTGATACTAATGAACACAAACTATGCCCGAGGTATGATGGAGTATGTAATATGTTGGATTAACAGAGGACCACACAAGTACTATGCGTAACTATACCTTAACGTATCACGGTGAAATCAAAATACTTCTTAAGCATAAAGTGGACCAACAATATTTGTATTTCACGTTCTTTAATTTTTGTAGGCTGAATTTTAACCAAATTTATATACAAAAAGCGATAGAAGTGTATATGATTACTTAAGAATCTGTTTATAGAAAAAAGGATTTAAACAAAGAAAGAATCACGCGCTAAAGGATCAATACACATGTTAGTCATGCAATTGACATCAATTACGTTTCATTCGTTGTGTTTGGTTCACCAACCACAACGATTCATTGGTGCATCAAAAACGATGTGGAATTCAATTGAGTTGGAGTTTAGGCTTGACTCCCCTAAGTTCAAATTAGAAATACGTGGTTAGCTGGAATGCTTCACCCGCTATACAAATGTTTTACGAAAAACGCAATACATGGTTAAAAACGACAAACAATTTGTGTGGGTTATGTACATTAATCAGCATGCGATCGCAAAATCCGTATTCCATTTGTCACTATTGGCATTACGGTTCATAGCTAGTCATTGATAATTTTCAATCACAGCCGTTATTCTAAACCTAATTATACAACTAATTAAGTCTTTATTTCAAAGAAATTCAACATGTCTGCTTCTATGATCGTCGAACTTCTTGTACCTGGATTCAAGATTGTAAGGCTCGGTTTTGTTATTAAGTCTTTCATATTTGTAACTCATATTAGTTTACGTTTATGTCCATTTACGTTTGTATGTATTGGGTCGAGGCCTTGATGTACTTGAAGCCTATTGGGCATTTGTTAATGAAATGGGTGTATGACAATACACACACAATATATTGTGTGTGTATGGCATACACCAAGACAACCCCTTGCATTATTATTATCTAAGACTTACAAACTATCTCAACTTCCCTCACCCTCTTCTAGTTTTCGGCCTCCCCTACACCACCACAAGATCCGAGATCTCGGTCTAGTTAGTTGTTTCCGCCAACTAGTTGTGAGGTTGATCCAAGAACGACTAGTACTTAGTTTGTTGGGTTGTTAGATCCGGTCACGGGACCTACAATTGGTATCAGAGCTTTCAGGCTCTACTAGTTGTAAATCTTGGGTCACAACCTTGGATTTTGGTCTTGTGTGTGAAAAGACGGTTTTTGAAGAAAATAAGTGGGTTTCGGGTTCATAAATTTTTCAAAGTTTCAAAGAAAATAAGTGTGTTCATGTTAAAAATGATAAAGTTTGGTTGAAAAGTTAGTGTATTTGGTGTTTGAATCTTCAAGTGTGGTGTTAGAATAGTGCATGTGTTGGTGTTTGTGAAAGTTTATCACAAAAGATGTGTATTTCAGGCTAATGGATATGTTTGAGAAAGGTGACCTGAAAGTGAGTTGGTGAATTACCCTTTTTGTTTGAAATTCTCAAATACAATTATTGGTTCGATTACTTTTGTCATTCTCGCGTACAATCACTCCAATCGCTTACATTCCCACTTTCGCTTACACTCTCACACTCGCATACATCTTGCCAATCGCTTACACTCACTCACTTACATTCGCTCCTTAGCATACACTCACTCGCTTACATTCCCTCCTTCGCTTACACTCTCACACTCGCATACATCTGTCTTGGTCGCTTACAATCATTACAATCGATTACATTGTTTACTCGCTTACATTACCCACTCGCTTACAACATCAGACTCGATTACTTTCTTTCATTCGCTTACAATCTCAAACTCGCTTACATTGTCTCATTCGCTTACAATCTAATACTCGCTTACATTGCCTCATTCAATTACAATTTGTAATCTAAAATATTCTAAGGCATTTGTATTCTAATTTCTTCTATTTAGAATACATTTAACTAAGGAAATTTTTCACTCAATTACTTTCATCTCATTCAATTACAATTTGTAATCTAAAATATTCTAAGTCATTTATATTCTATTTCCTTCCATTTAGAATACATCTAACTTAGGAAAATTTTTTACTCAAATAAAATCTTTTGGCTGTCCTTTTTATTCTAAGTCAATTGTATTCTAATTGAAACTTTGTTACACTAGAATACAATTTTACATTAGAATACATTATACTTGGCTTTTTAGCAGGGGTTTATTCAAGTGTTATTGATACATGGCATTTCTTATTCCTACAAGTGCTGAATCCGTGCAATATTTAATGTTTGAGAAGGAGGCTGGTGCCATTTCTAAGCCTCCAAAGTTGATGAAATGGACTGTGCACTAGTAGAGAAACAAGGTTTTGATGCGGTGAAAATGAGCTTTAGATGCGGTTTTAACCGCGTCAAAAATTAGGGCCTCAAAAGCTATACTTACTTTAGACGCGGTTTTAGAAACCGCATCAAATGCTTCAAAAACCGCGTCAAATGCTCCACTCTAATTTCCAAAGAAACCGCATCAAATACTTCAAAAACCGCATCAAATGCTCCACTCTAATTTCCAAAGAATAATTTTAGCCACCCTTTTAAACCGTGTCAAATACCTCCTAACCGCGGCGAATAAACAACTCACCTTTTCAAAAAATATTTTTAACCACTCGCAAACCGCGTCAAATGAGCATTTATAATTTGTTATTATGGCGCCAAATCCAGATTTTAACCTCCCAAATCTATTTAGACCGCCCAATATTATCCACCAAAATAACACAATTAACCAAAATGCATTAAATCCATAATTTTACAATATAAACTTCAAAATATAGCAAGACCAAAATGCATTAAATCCAAAACCGTCAATCTATTAAACAAAATACAAATCTAAACTACAAATACTTCATACCAAACTTCATAAAAAAGCCCGGCATCAAGTTCTCAAGTAAGTTGTTGATCTCTGTTTCGGTAATAAATGTCATGTCGTGCACCATCTTAACAAGAAATAAAATAGATTAAGTTAGCATTTAAGAAAATCAAATAGTTATAAAATATAAAACACTTACAAGGTCAGAAAATTTGTTTTGATAAGTATGCACGAAATCAAACATGTATTTGAGCACCATGAAACCACATTCCCAATTGGATGGTTGTTGTTGACACTACAATAAATTAACAATTAATTATTTAAAACTTAAAAAAATAAATCAACTAAGAAATATAAATCATACCGGAACCATTGTCCATGTATAGTTGACTTCACTAAGAGCAGACTGAATTACTTCCGAAAGAAGATATTTAGATTGATCCTTTCTTCCCGCTATCTTTAGAGAATCTAAAATATATACTCATGACTTTTTGGGGATAATAACGAATAGGGACCAATGATTGCTAAAAAAAAAAACTTAGAGAATAATTAAGTACATATAAAATAAAGAAAAATTAAATAAAATAGACTAATAAGTAAAAAAATATATAAATATAATACCCGTCTAAATATGGTGCAAAGAAGTATTCTTTATCTTCATGAAAGCTACATAGACGGGAGATATGTCCTTCAACTTCCGCGCGATTTGAACGGCACCAATCACCTGTGATCGTATTCGCATTAAAGAAGGCGCATCGGTTGAAATTCTTTAATTTTCTCCAAACCTATCTTTACTCCTTTGGACTGTAAATCTTTATATGTAGGTTTAGCTACAACTTGGTTCACTTTACCTTTAGCCTTATTTTGCTTCGCCTTTTGTTGTCGGCTTTGAGGCTTTTGAACCGACTTCATTCCGGCAGTTTTTATCTAAACAGCATATAATTTATTATTATATGAAATCAAAATTAATTATTTTATACATTTTAGGACAGCATATAATTTGTTATTAAATGAAATCAAAATTAATTATTTTATAATAAAGAATGGCAACTGAAGTAATGAGCTAACAGCCTAACTAATCAGCATAATCACACATACTTCAGCCTCGTTTTTGTCCCCAAATTTTATACAAGATGATTTTTTTGTGTTCTTAGTTAGTGTTCAGCACATGTTATTTTAAGTATTATTACTTTCTTAATTTAATATGTTTCTATATGAATCAACTCTATGCAGAAAATGAGGATCAGCTTATCTATCTAGGTAGGCATATAAAAAGAAGTAGAACAAACAAATTAATTACCGTTTGTTGTTGAACAGGCTGATTTTGAAGCTGTTCAAATGGATCAAAATTGGAGTCGAGAGAAGCCACATTATCTATATTGTCGAGAAAAGCAGTATCGACCACAAAAGTACCATTATGAACTTCGGACGAACTTGGCATCTAAAACAATAAATAATTTGTTATAATATAAAGTAATAAAACAAACAAACTAAAGTATATAAACCACCTCTGGTCTGTAGCCTTGAACACTCGTTTCAATATCACAAGTGCGTGTTTGGAGTGAGGTTTGAAATTGACTAGATGCACTGTGAGTAGAGACATTTAAAATCTGCAAGTAACAAAAAAATATTATAATGAATACTAATAATAAAAAGATAGACTAATATAGAGTTAATTTATCAACCAAGTATACCTTTATCGCCTTTCGTGGCCATTGAATAAACTTATTTACTGTGTGCTCCATGATTGATAATCCTTCCTTGACAGACTCGTGAGGGATAGGAATGTACAAATATTTTTTATGGACATAATCAACGTGTACCTTCACGCAATGTTCATGCATGAGAATATCATCTACATATCTATCACGTGTAGGATATGCGTGGTCATTGGCTAGAGTTGATTGATCACTCCTTGAATCAAACGACCATAGCAATTCACATTGATATATATTCTGCAAAGCCATATAACGCTTTGATAAATAAATCTATTTATATATCTATAAGCTTTAAATTATATGACTTGTATAATACCTCGATATCCGAATATACAATATGTGAGCCACCCGGATCAGAGCCATCAAGAGTTGAGCTTTCGCGCACACTTTGTCTCTTCCGGCTCATGTTCACCTCTAGGGTCTTGTCCACCCTTTCCCTACAATCTTTAAAATACCCTCCTTGAACTTGTGATTTCCGTATAAACTCAACATCAAATATTACATAATATATATACAAATACTTACAAAAAAAAACTTATATTTATATAATGTCATTACCTATACAATATGAAACTGCCCGTGTTCGCCCCATGCTCAGGTCCAAGAGTTTCAATTAATGGATCAGATTGCCCATTACCATAAGTTCCATATTAATCAGCAAACTATCATATTAATATTTTCGACACTATTACAATAATAATATATATAATACACAATATACTTAGCTTATTCGGTTAACCTTAACTAAAGAAAGTCATTCCACTTTGTTTCATCGAGATAATTATACTTTAGAATAGGATTTTTTTTATCATTTTTCCATTCATTAAAATCTTACTAAAATAACCGGTACGCATATTTCTGGCTCTTCTAATTGTAACTTTCTCTGCATTATCGTTTGGAATATGCCAAGCAACCTAATTATTTAACAAACAACAGGTAAACATATAAATTAATTAACGCTTATTTCATATCTCTAAAAAGTTACAAAAAATACAAAAAATAAAACAGATTACCTTAATTTCCAACCAAAACTTTCTCCATTCTTCCTTTGTAATTTTGTCGTTTGGAATCCAATACGACAAACGTTTTTTAGATGACACTCCAAGCTCTGAATCAAAGTAATTTGCGGTTGGTCCAATCAGTATATGATTTTATTAAATTCAACAACCATTTCATCCTCACTCAGTTTCTTTAGACACTTAGCGACACCGCGTTCTCCTGGTTTTCATTTACGCGTAAATGTAGTTTCCTCCTCAGACATATTTCCTTAAAATCACATAGATTAACTTTGAGTTATATATCTCCGTAATAAAATATATGATTTAAATATTGATTTCTACAAATTAAGTATAAAATTAGAAAAACACATGTTTAACAATGGATATCACCCGTCAGAACAAAATCTATATATAAAAAACAATGGAAGCTAGAAAACAACATACAAAAGAACTATATGTCAATGTGCATTAAGAGGGTCTACAAACATATAAAAGCAATAAAAACAACTTTTCATCAGGCCTTACTTCATACCTATTGAAACAAATTTCAAATTGAATATAAAAGTCAAAGATGTACGAAATCCACAGCTCAAACGATTTCTGAATCGACTAAAAGAAAAACCCCATCAACAATATTGAACAAAATTTCACCTCGAATTGAGGTTAGCAATTGTAATTTTAAGTTAAAACTAGCATAAATAACCGAATGTGTAATTGGTTACCTTTAAGAAGAGAAGAAATTGAAGTTAAAAGTTGAGGAATTGGGTGAATCTGCAACTAAATCTGAAGCAAGTGTAGATGAATCGCATATGTTTTTGGTGGGTTTTTAGGGCTCGAACGAACAGTGAGGGAGAAGATGAATCAGTCAAAACTGCTATAATGAACTGGTCAGCTATTTACCACCTCTGATTATAATTTTACCGCCTCTTTATTTATTTTTTTGGAAGCTCCTGCTTCTTTATTTCACCCATTATAGTTAGTATTTATATTTATATTATTCTTTTTATAAAATATATTTTTTTCACTTAATAAAACACATAATTTTAAGATTTTTGATTTATATTAAACTCATGTTCATCCGGGCATGTTGAATTTGTTCATGTACCCGTCGTATTGCAGCTAGGGGTGCAAACGAGCCGAGCCGAGCCCGAGCTCGACTAGGCTCGAGCTCGGCTCGTTTAACTTACACAAAGCTCGAGCTCGGCTCATTTCGAGCTCTATTTTCTATTATAATTTTATGTATAAATAATATATATATTATTTAGTTATTTTTATTTATTTTTTCATAACATTATATATATTAATTAATAATTATTAAATATATTTTTTTTTAAAATTATATAAATGGCAGGCTCGTTAAGGCTCGCGAGCCGGCTCGAGCTCGATAAGTGAAGCTCGAGCCCGGGCTCGTTTATTAAACAAGCTTTATTTTAGGCTTGAGCTCGGGCTCGGGCTTGATTAAGCTCGGCTCGATTGAGCTTTTTAACGAGCCGATCTCGAGTAGCTCGCGAGCAGTTCGGCTCATTTGCACCCCTAATTGCAGCGGTGCACCAATATGGTTTCGATTGGTACCGTAGTTAAACCCAAAAACTAAATTTGTAGAAATAAAAACATTATCATGTAAAAAATAACAATTAAAAAATAGGTATTTAAAACGAGGTTTATTAGGTCGACAAGTGTAAAACCATTTGTATGGTTATCCACCCACTTACACTTGAACACGGGTATGGTGAAAGAAGAATAATCCAATTCCCATATTTCTTGTATGACACCGTAATACGAGTCTTTGGCTATTTTTAACATTGTATCATGATTCATCCTGTCGAATTGGGTCGATGTGACAATTACTGTAACTCCACTATTCTGCATTGTACTCTTTGCATCTTGATCTTTGGTGTAAAACGTACAACCGTTAATGTCATACCCCTGGTAAGATGTTACTCTCATATCTGGACCCCGCCCCAAATTTTCCACAGTTATATCAACATCTTCTTGTCCATTTGTCGTTACCTTGGTTCTCATCCAACTAGCAAACTCTTCGTTATGCTTGTTTTCATACCACAATGATGTCTTGCCCCGATATGTCAACCGTAATGTTTTCATGTGCTCGTGGACGTAATGAGCAATACATGTCATGTGCTTTAAGACAACAAAATGTGCAAGTTGTAAAAGACTGTAAGTTGGGTTGATTGTTTCCATACCGACACCTCATTTCCCTTCAAGTCTACCTGAGTGAACCCCAATACTATTGACACCGTCCAAATAACGTGTCAATAAATCAAGTATAATTTATATGCAACAAAACTAATATATATTATTGTATTATAATTTAAATGTTATGATATCATTACCAATGCAGAATTCAGTCACCTCTTCGGAAGTATATCCTTCAACAATACTACCCTCAGGCCGATTATGGTTTCTTACATAAGCTTTTAAGAGACCCATATATCTTTCAAAAGGGTACATGTACCGTAGAAATACAGGACCACAAGACTTAATTTCTCCTACGATATGAACTACTAGGTGAACCATCACATCAAAAAATGAAGGTGAAAAATACATTTCAAGTTCACATAACGTCATGATAATTTCTTTTTGCAAACTATCCAGTGATTGTGGATCAATGAATTTCGAATGAATCATGTTAAAAAACAAGTACAGTTTTGTAATTGTATGCCAGATTTTATCCGCTAACAATCCACGGATGACAATAGGAATCATATGCGTCATCAAAACAGGACAATCATGAGACTTCATACCAAGCAGTTTATTGTCTTTCAATGACACCAACCTTTTAATGTTTGCAGAATAATTAAAAGGAACTTTAATATCGTGTAAGCATTCGCAAAACATTCTTTTTTCTTTTTTTACATAGTATAACACGCCGGTGGCAAATTAACACCGTTTTGCACCGGAACAGGAGCAAGCTCTTCACGTATTCCTATTTCTTGCATGTCTCTACGGGCCTCTATCCCATCTTTAGTTTTGCCAGGAATGTTTAACAATAAGCCAATCAAGCTATCACATACATTTTTCTCGATATGCATAACATCTAGACAATGTCTAACTTGTAAATGCTCTCAATAAGGTAAATCCCAAAATATAGACTTTTTTTCCAAATTCCTTTCTCAACACGTGATCTTTTTCCCAACACGACATTTAGATTTTTTACTCGATCAAATGCATCAAATTATCTTCTTACCTCTTCGTGCTCTGTTTTTCCATTAAACTCTCTTTTTTATTTCGGTAACGGTGACCAGACGGAAGGAATCTTTGATGCCCCATGTAAACAATTTTTCTGCAATTTTTTAACCGGATGGAACTTGTATCATCTTCACAAACAGGACAGACTTTGAAACCTTTCATACTGTATCCTGACAAATTACTATATGCTGGAAAATCACTTATGGTGCAAAAGATCATAGCACGCAATATAAAATATTCTTTTTTATAAGAATCATACACATTAACACCTCGACGCCATAGTTTTTAAGGTCATCTATCAATGGAGACAAATAAACATCAATGTCATTACCAGGCTATTTCGGACCCGCAATCAACAACGACATCATTATGTACTTCTTATTCATGCATAACCAAGGTGGAAGATTGTAGACGCAAAGAAGAACCGGCCACGTACTATGACCATTACTCATTTGTCCAAAAGGGTTGATTCCATCTTAGCTAAGTCCAAACCGTATGTTTCTAATCTCATTACCAAATTCTATATACATATAGTCAATATTTCTCCACTGAGGTGAATCCGTAACATGTCTTAATTTTCCATCATTTATATGGTCTTCTGAATGCCATCGCAATAATTTTGCTTCTTTCTCGTTTGCAAATAATCGTTTCAACCTTGGTATAAGGGGGAAATACCACAACATTTTAGCTGGTGGTCCATTTTTCTTCACATCATCGTCAACTTCACCCGTTTCGTTTTTACGCTTATACCTAGATGCACCACAATTAAAACATTTATAATCATCTTTGAACTCCTTTGTATACAACATACAATCATTTGGGCATGCATGTATTCTTTTAACTTTCAATCCCATCAGACATGTCAATTTTTTTGCTTGGTATAACGATACCAGTAACTCGTTACCGTCCGGAAGCATGTCATGTAAAAGCACCAATGCATCTGTGAAACTTTTATCACTCCACCTGTGTTTTGACTTTAAGGCAAACCACTTCAACACAACACTAAGTTTTGAAAATTTCTTACAACCATTATATAATGGTTTTTCTGAATCTTCAAATAGGCGTCTCAGCTTTTCTTGATTACTATCCTCAATATTAGTTTCTAAGTCGTTATACATGTCATTAAAATTGTCATTGCCATCATTGAAAGTATCATTTTCGTGATCGGTATACTGTTCATTGTTTGTTATATTGTCATTGTCTAAATTGATTGACGAAGTGCTACGATCATCAAGCGATTCCCCATGCTTTGACCAACAAGTATATCGAGGCCTAAAACCATGTTTTAACAAATGAAACTTTATTTCTTTGATATCATGTGTTTGGAAATTTTTACAGACTGCACAAGGACAAAAAATCGATTGAGCTCCTACATTAACCCGATGAGCTTCAGCAGCCTTCAAAAAACTTTTAACACCAATCATATATGTTGCATCAGTACGATCTCTTCTATACATCCAGTCATCACGATCCATCTAAAAAATAAAATAAACATATAATTTAACATATAAATAAAAATTATGTACTTATAGATTATAAATGTCACTCATAAGATGCAAAGCTTAAAACATTCTTCTTATCTTACAAACTTTTATAAAGTTAAGCTTTTCTAATTTTCACGGTTCAATATGCAGAAAAAAAAATCACTATGTTTGAGATAGTTTTATTTTTCCTCAAATTGACTTCAACTCAGATATTTTTGTTTAATGAGTTGACTATACACACAACTATATAAATTGTAAATCGATAACCTATTTAACCAGAAATAAAACTAATAAATTATAATTTAAGAAAAATAACTTCCTTATACTAAAATCTAGTACTAAGACCATCAGATATATAGATGTCATTTTACTTATCACCTTACAGTGGCACGTCAGCGCCACATAATACCCATCTCCAATCCACTTTCTTTCACAATATTAAAGAAATGGTCACCAATTCACCACTTTCCTCCCTTTTCAAATAAAGTAATAATATTATATAACTAAAACTGATATAATATAACTTTTTTTTAACGACCAACAGAGACTCTCCAAACCTGGTACTGGTCAAATTCCCGTAATCGGGATGCGCCACTGCCGGTCCGCCCAGATGCGCGGAAACCCCGCGACTCGAACCCGGGATAAACCCCGGGCCAAGCCTTCACCGAGATAGGTTTCACCATTGCGTTGCAGTGGATCACCTAAAATTAGACATTAAATAAAAATAACATAACATTCAGTAATAATTTATGGCTTAAAAACTTTGTAAGGCCGGATTTTATTTAATTAAGTCTTTCGTATTTGTATCATTTTAGTTTTCGTTTATGTTCGTTTACGTTTATATGTAATGGGCCCGAGGCCTCTTGTACTTGTTGCCCATTGGGCTTGTTATTAATGGAATGGTGTATAACATAGCCACACTATATAATGTGTGTGTATGGAATACACCAAAGAACTCTTGCATCATTCATCCAAGTATTCTCTCTAACTCCAAAACTCTCTCTAACCCCTCACCCCACCTTCAAGTTTCGGCTCCACTAACCCCACCACAAGATCCGAGATCTCGGTCCAACTAGTTGTTTCGGCCAACTAGTTGTGAGGTTGATCCAAGAACAACTAGTATTTAGTTTGTTTTGTTGTTTGATCCGGTTTCAGGACCTACAATTGGTATAAGAGCTTTCGGGCTCGACTAGTTGTAGATCTTGGGTCTTGTGTGTGAAAAGATGGATTTTTTCTAGAAAATAATTGATTTTCGGTTCTTGTGTTCTTCAAGTTTTCAAGAAAATAAAGTTGTTCATGTTCATGAAGATGTTAAAGTTTGTGTAAAAGTTGTTGATTTTGGTGTTGTGATTCTCAAGATTGGTGTTTGTATGGGTGTATGTGAAAGAATACTTCAAAATTGATGATTTACATGCAAATGGGTGTGTTTGAGAAAGTTGATGAAAAGTGGTTGGTGACTTTCCTTATCTTGAGTCGATTACAATGTAACTCGCTTACAATCTAAGTCGCTTACAATCTAATTCGCTTACATCCCAATTCGTTTACGTCGTTTAAATTTTTGTTTTACCATTTTGTAAATTTTTTAAACTTAGTTTAAGTTTTATCTAAATCTTGTGTCTGTATAAAAGTTTCACCTTTGATTTTATTTTTTACTTAAACCTATTTAAATCTTAATTGTTATTCAAATTTTTAAATTTTGTTTGAAACTTTGTATTTAAATTTTAAAGTGTCTTGTAAAAATGGGTTTATACTAACAACAGATCCTCCATGCAAAGTTTGTTAAGTCTAGACCCGACAAAATATATCTTATGTATATTTGAAGTACTTGGATTCGGTGGGTAAACACTTTACGTTTTCAAATTAAAACAAAATTACTCTCTTTCTCTTCTCCCTTAACCACAGCCGCCCCTTTTGTTAAAAACCCTAATCTGGTTTTCAAATTAAAACAAAATCAACACACAAATCTTGTCTCACATATCACACTTAATCATCTTCACCATGGATAACTTTCCAACGGTAGGCCTTTAACTGTCAAGCTTCGTTTCTGTTATCTGGGCCGTGTATAGTGTCAACTATCAATCATAAATTGGCCATCTACATGTTGTTCTTCTTAAAAATTGAAAATGTCTTTTATTATCGATATATCAGAAAGTCTTCATGTGAAGTTAATTGAGTTTTTGCTTTGGTTTGTATATTTTTCTTTGTTTTTCTTCTTTTTGGTGTTCTAGGGTTCTTAAACCCAGATCTGGTGTTAAGTGTATTCGAGTCTGTTGGTTTGTATTCGAGTCAATGCTTTCAAATTGTAATCGAGTCTGTCTTCTATATTTACTTGTAATCGAGTCTGTGTAAATATTGTAATCGAGTTTCAGCTTTAAATTGTATTCGAGTTCAATATTTTTGTTTGTAATCGAGTTCCTTTGTGTTCGAGTTTACAGTTTTGTAATCGAGTTCCTTGTCTTTGAAAGTAATCGAGTTCCTTGTCTTTGAAAGTAATCGAGTCTGTGATATTGATTGTAATCGAGTTCATTTCATTAAAATTGTAATCGAGTCTTTTCATTAAATTGTAATCCAGTTTGTTCTTTGTGCATTGTAACTCGATTACAATGTAACCGAGTTGCATATGTGACCGAGTTACATTGTAATCGAATTCTACTTTTCATTTGTAATCGAATTCTACTTTTCAGTTGTAATCAAGTTCTGGCTTTTCCATTTGTAATCGAGTTGAGATGGTCTTGTAAACGAGTTCTGAGTTTTGAAATGTAATCGAGTTACAATTGTAATCGAGTTACAATTGTAACCGAATTACATTGTAACCGATTTACAATTGTAATCGAGTTACAATTGTAACCGAATTACATTGTAACCGATTTACATTTGTAATCAATTTCTTAGGTTTTAATGTGTTTGTTCGATTACAAACTGATTTCTGTTTGCTTTAGATCTTGATTAATTACAAATGGATTTTCATTTACTTAGGTCTTAGTCGATAGCCGTCATGATTTTCGATCACTCTGTGGTTAATTGATTACTTTTGGTGATAAAGTAATAAACTGGTCTTGAAATTGATCTTAAATGTGTTTTGTGGACAGTGTATTCGTGTTAGATCAAGATGTATTTTCGGTTGAGTATAATTGGAGAACATGTGAAAATTGGCTAAGTATAAAGATGTTGTGAAAATTGGCTAAGTATAATGTAGTCTATTTCATTGGAATGTGTATGGGTTTATGTGAGCTTATTTAAGTAAAACGTAATCTAAATATTCAAATGGACTTGCGAAAACTCTAAGTTCAAAGTAATCTAATTCACTTGCTTACAAATATAATGATCTTCAAAATAATAAGTAATTTGTACTCAAAGGAGTTGTATTCAAATTCTTTGAATAGAATACTTTTAACTTAAAATTTTTTAAATTATCTCATTAGAATACTTTATACTTAGACATTTTTCTATCAATTGGAATACTTTATACTTAGAAAATTTTCTAGTCTTGAGTTATTTTTGTAAATACCTTTTGTTAATCAAGTCCCTTTGTTGCAACAAGGCTTTGGTTGTGATGGTGATGACGAGGATGACAATGAGGGAAATGATGACGAGGATGATAATCACGAGCACGATAGTTATGATTAACCTTGTGATGGTGGAAACGATGATGGAAATGGTGGTGGTAGTGATGATGCCACTGAAAATAAGACGGCTGATGTTGAGCCGTCAAAGGAGGATGAGAAAACGAGGGAAACGGAAGCTGCGGTGGAGGCTGAGCTCGCCTTTTTATTTAACGTTTGTTCTTATGCAGGTACCGTTCCTTCTGTTCAGAAAGCCGGTGAAGAAAATAAAGATGATGATGACGACATCAACTATTCTCCCGAACCCGACACACCACCAACTGGGAGAATGATGAGCCAATTGTTGACAAGCATGTTGTCGCTCTTGTTGCTGCTCCTGCTAAAAGTCGGTCAAGAAGAAGAATCAAATACTACAGCATGAGCATATTGGCAAATATGCAAGCAAGGTCAAAGTCAACAACAAATTCGATGATGTCATCTTACATTGCACTCGCAGTCACGAGCTCACGTTCTTTGATGAGCATGAATTGACTGGATTTGGACTCTGCGACCTCAGGAAGCTAATTGAGTCGCCTCAATGTACAGTCGAAGATGTCCGTCGTGACTACACGGACGCCATCGTTGGAAAATTCAACAAGTTTGTCAAATTACTTGTTGAAAAGCAACCTTTTGAAGAAGATCCAGATGGTATATTTGACTACAAGTCTGAACTTGAGTGGTGAGAAGGAAATAAGACAAATACCAAAAGACTAGAGGGAGATTGTTTAGCCCGGTTTTGTTTAATTAAGTCTTTCGTATTTGTATCATTTTAGTTTTTGTTTATGTTCGTTTACGTTTATATGTAATGGGCCCGAGGCCTCTTGTACTTGTTGCCTATTGGGCTTGTTATTAATGGAATGGTGTATAACATACCCACACTATATAATGTGTGTGTATGGAATACACCAAAGAACTCTTGCATCATTCATCCAAGTATTCTCTCTAACTCCAAAACTCTCTCTAACCCCTCACCCCACCTTCAAGTTTCGGCTCCACTAACCCCACCACAAGATCCGAGATCTCGGTCCAACTAGTTGTGAGGTTGATCCAAGAACAACTAGTATTTGATCCGGTTTCGGGACCTACAAACTTATCTACTAAAATT
The DNA here is from genome assembly GCF_021521415.1 of Bidens hawaiensis. Lineage (NCBI taxonomy): Eukaryota > Viridiplantae > Streptophyta > Magnoliopsida > Asterales > Asteraceae > Bidens > Bidens hawaiensis. Next base: position 680,195 of record NW_027491772.1, read on the forward strand.
AATAGCATTCATTAATAATTCAAACAAGTTTAAACGTAAAATTTAAAAAGTAATAAATTTCCTTGATTGCCAACTAGACATGAATTGGTGAATTGGTGACTAGATCGACCTTTTAGTCTAAGAAAATAAAAAAGTTAAATTTTAGCTACAAAACAAGTAACTGAATAACAAATTAAAAGTTTCTTTATTGCTACCAAATAAACATTAAATTGGAAGATATTAATTACTAACCTTTTCTTTGATTCTTGAATAATCAATAATGATGGAAAGAGTGCAATCATAGGAAGGGGAAGATCGATGAGGCTGTTTAGATGTTTAATAATTTAGGGTTTTAATTAATAGATAATGTAAAATCTTAAACAAAGCAATTTAATAAGTTATATTAATTTTTGAAAACACGGACGTAAGGGTGTGTGGGTGTGGATATGGTTGTAAATTTTGAGTTTTAATAACTAGATAATGTATTTATTGTAAATTAAAAATGAGAGCTTTAGACGCGATTTATATAATACCGTGACTATTATTGATTAAAAAGAAGAGCTTTTGACGCGGTTCGTATAAAAACCGTGACTAAAAAAGGCTCAATATTATTTGATGCGGTTGTATAGCTTAGACGCGTTTCTTTTACACAACAGATTTTTATGAATATTAAGAAACATTTTTAGACGCGGTTTTGGGGGTAAGCCGCGTCAAAAAAGAAATACCAACCGCGTCTAATGCTCTTTTTTGTACTAGTGGTGATTTTGCTGAGTTCAAATGGAGATTTCAGAATTACCTCAAGATTATCGATCACAATCTTCTTAGGCCATTTGAGCATGGTCCTCACCGTCCTATGACAACTGCTACGGATGGTGATGTACCATGTTGCAGACTATGATGATGATGATACAAGAAAGCTTGCTGAAGATCAAAAGGCTTTTGATCTTCTGACCGTTTGTCTGTCACAAGTGAAATTGCCCTGACATTGAGAGATTACACCACTGCAAAGACTCCGTTGGATGCTTTGGTGAACAGGTTTAAAGGAAATTTGGATATGAGGAACATTCGTAAAGGAATGTTGAAGGGAGAGTTCAACATGTTCAATTACATTCAAGGAGAAACGATTGAGAGTCTTATCTCTAGATTTGAACTGTTGATTACCAAAATCAATAGTGCTGGAATTGAATACGAACAAATAGAGATAAATAACAAGCTCCTTAACTCTCTCCCCTATTCCTATTTCTGGAGTAGCAGTTATCACAATCCGGAGAACTACAAACCTTCATGTGTTGAGTTTATCTGATCTAACCTCAATTATCAAGTCATTTGTGATGGATGAGAAGTTGAGGATGAATAATCACATAAGTTCTCTCTCAAAGGCTGGTATGGAAACCAGAACAAGTGTGAGTTCTGCATTCATAAGCCAAACCAACACCACTGCTTAGAATCCAAGTTCAACCTTCAACTCGTCTGGTGTAACTCAAGCTCCGTCAAGTTCCAACTCAAGCTCCTTTCAGTCAACTGTTGATCAAGTTGTAGCTTAAGCCCTCAAAGCTCATGGAATCAAGTGTGCTCAAAGCACTCCAGCTTACACTGCTTCAAAGCCCTTATCTAATAGATGATTCCAATGTGGATTTGATTCATGCCTTCTTTTCAAGTCATGAGGTGTTGCTACAAGGAAAGTTTCAACCTTCGCCGTTCGAACAAGGAGATCTTCCCGAGATCAACAAGTATGATCTCAAGAAAATGGATATTAAATACACGATGGCAATGGTTATTCACCGTGCCACAAACTTTATGAAGAAGTACGGGAAAGATAGTTTCAAAGATGGTAAGAATCTGGGTTTTGAGAAAGATAAGCTCCGTTGCTACAACTATGGGGAACCATGTCACTTTGCACGTGAATGCACAAATCCCCGAATGGTTGTGGTAGAGATCAAGATCACTGAATCTATGACAATGAGAGTGCTAAGAAGTATGGCAAAAGAAACATTCCAAACTACTCCTCGAAGCAAAGGGTCCCAAGAATCAATCAAGGTAAACTCAACAAATGGGAACTTCGAGTCGAGGTCTAAGACGATGATTGCTAGGAATGTTGAGTCAACTGTACGGAAGGGGATCAATTTGAAGAATTAAAGAATCCTCTGAACTTTGTTGGTATGGAATTCACCGATCAGGCTGGCACCTCTTCAAGCACCTCCGATGGGATTCCTACTCCTGCCTCGCTCATTCCCGAAGTACACAAACTCAAGAATGTATTGATAAAGTTCTTCATTATAGAAATCATAATGCTAAAATTCTAGAACAAATACCTAGCATTAAAGTTCAGAATGATGATCTTAAGAAAGCTGCAAAGATTTACACAACTAGGATTAACACTCATGGTAATGATATGGCAAAACTTAAGGAAAAGGTTACTACTGCTACAAATTTAGCCCAACGTCATGAAAGTCATGTAGTTGAACTAAACGATAAAATTTCCACATTAGAAATAGAGCTAACCCAAAAGAAAATTTCCACAGAAAACTTTTAGTTAACCACCGAAAAGCTAAACAAATAAATTGGGTCACAAATGGACTTAAGACTAAAGACTGGAATAGGCCATGACGGTTCTGTTGTACCACCGCCTTTTAACAATAACTATACTAGCCTTCCTCACTTTGATTTTAACTCTCAATCTGAGGAAGAAATGGTCTATGGTATTGGTCATGTGCCTATATCAAAGACATTTGTTCCTACTCCCAAGACTGTTAATTCAACAAATTTTTCTGTTAATCCTAACAGTGATTCATCTTCTGTACCAAGTTGTGTAGAAGAAAATGGGTGTATGGAAACAAACATGGGTTTTGGAGATAAAAATTTGCATTTTGATTAATCTATTATCAACCCTGTCTGTAATAATTTTGTTTCCAAAAACATTATGAACAATGATGTATGTGACGAGGATGTTCACGTTGGCACCTCTATTGAAAATGAAAATGATGTTTCTATTTCCGATAGTGATTGTGAAACTACCTTTGATGAAACCATTGTTGATAGAAATGTGCATGAAACGTTGTCTGTGAATACTGACTTACCTAGTTGTTCGTCAAGTGATTGTAAAGTTGAGGAACCTAAAACTAATGAAAATCATTTTGAAAAGGAAAAGGCAAGTACATCCGGTAAATATGTGCCACCTCATAGAAACAATTTTTATCAATCCACAAATCAATATTATTAACCTCAACTGTACAATCAATTTCATAATAGCTACTATGGTTATTATCCACTAGAGTATGTTAATTCTTTCTATACAAATGTTTTTGATGATCGAGGTCATAGATCAGATAGCTTGTTGGTTCCCGTACAACCATCTCCTTATTCATCACAACCTATGTGTTACAATTCTGACGGTTTCTATAGGAAATATAGGAGGAAACTGTGTTTTGTGTGTGGTAACCCTTCTCACCTTGCAAGACATTGCAATAACTGGCATGATATGAAAAGGAAAACGAACAGTCGGTTTAATCAATTCCGATCCAGAGCTAAACCAAGCTCAAGGAATAGAAATGATCAACCCGACAGTTTTGCTAGTGAAATGGACGTGAGATCCAAAAGTAAAAATAATGAAAAACCTCCTTTTGACAACCAAGAATGAGAGAGCAAAAAGGAATTCAAAGACTGAAAAGTCTAAGGATTCATCAAAAATAAAGCAGAAAAGAAATCCAAAGATTGAAAATTCTGAGGATGTTTTTTTAAAACCGAGAAGAAGACAGTCTAGAAAAACGTTTAAAAACATAAACCTACTCGTGCATGGAATCCTAGAGACTGTTCTTCTAATTCTGACACGTCTCACAACTTCATAATTAATAATGAGAAAAGGACATTTGGCAACCATGTAGTTGACCCTCCCAAGACAACTAAGTCTCGGGAACCCTATCTAATTAAATTGTCAATGTGTGTAGGGTTAGCCAATGCGTACTGTAAATAGTATATGGTACTTGGATAGTGGTTGTACCCGACACATGACAGGAGACGAATCCTTGTTGTTTGACGTTAAACCGTTCGATGGCGGATACGTTTCTTTTGCTGATGATATGGGTGGAAATATTTCTAAACAAGGTAAAGTGTCAAATGGAGTCCTGACGTTTAAAGATGTCAACTTTATGGAACAACTAAACCACAATCTGCTCAGGGTCTCTCAGATCTGCGATAGACAGTACTCCACACTGTTCACCGAGAATGAATGTTTGATTCTCAAACCAGGTTTTAAGGTCCCTGAAGAATGGATTACGATGCGTACTCCGAGGCATAATGACTCTTATGTAATAGACATGAATAGTTCTTACTCACGTAAGGTTGCCTCCTGTTTGTTATCTAAGGCCTCGGAGAACGACTCATCTCTATGGCATCGTCGTCTAGGTCATGTTAATTATAAGTATCTAAAAAAATTAGTTAAAGGAGAACACGTGAGGGAATTGGCTGTTAAATCTTTCTCTTGCATTCAAAAATGTCTTTCATGCTCTAAATACAAGCAACACAAGCTCCCTCACAAACCCAAGACGATAAGTTTCATAGATTCCATTCTTCAGCTGTTACACATGGATTTGTTTGGTCCTATTACTCCTATGGCAGTCGGGCAAAAACCCATTTCTTTGTGATTACTGATGACTTTTCCCGTTTCAGGTGGACTTTCCTTTTAGGACATAAGGATGAAACCGCACAGTTTCTGATCAAGTTCATCACTCTGGTGAAAAGACAGACATACAAGAAGGTGAAGTGTATTCGAAGCGACAACGGAACTGTGGATGACTTCTGCAGTAGAACGCCATTTCAATGCACCTTTTACTCCTCAACAAAATGGAGTTGCTGAAAGACGAAACCGAACACTGATTGAAGTTGCACGAACAATGTTGATTCTAAACTACCTCTGATCTTTTTTTGGGAGAGGCCATCAACACGACCTGCTTCATCCAAAACTGTTTGATTATTAACAAGCGTCTGAAGAAGACTCTGTATGAAGTCTACTACAAAACGAAGCCACTGGTCAACTATTTCAAAACTTTTGGATGTCCGTGCACTCTACTACATATAGTTCTCAGCATGATCCTAAATTTGCTGTAAAGGCTGATGAGTGTTATTTCATTGGGTATGCATCTAACAAAACCTTTGGTATCCCAAAGACTCCCCTATGGTACTGCATGCTTACACTGAGTGATTATGGGGGGTGCAATTTGGATCATAAGTCAACATCGGGTGGATATTTGTTCCTGAGTAACAGATTAATCTCCTGGCAATGCAAGAAACAAGTCGTTGTGTCCATCTCCACTGCTAAAGCAGAATACATTGCTGCCTCCGCTTGCTGTTCTCAGGTCATTTGGATCGAACATCAGCTGTTGGAGTACGGTTTGAATTTCTTTAACACCCCAATTAAGTGTGACAATGATGCAGCTGTGTGTATTGTGAAAAACTCGGTCCAGCACTCTAAGACAAAGCACATTGACATCCGAATGAACTTTATTCGAGATTATTATGACCGGAAGCTTGTCATGGTAGAACAGGTCAAAACTGATTACAACTTGGCCGACCTATTTACCAAAACTTTTGATCGTGCCCGATTTTTGTTTCTCGTTGAGTCACTTGGCATGATTTCTTTTGAACAAAATTAAGTTTTATTTTTTAATTTTACTTTTAATTTTAGTTTAAAATTATTTTAATTTTAGTTAGGTTTTTTTCTTTTACTTTTGTTTTACTTAGATTTTTCTTTTATCTTAGTTTATTTTTAATTTATTTTAATTTGTCTTTTACATTAAAATTTTAACCTTTAAATTTTCAAATTTATTTTTATATTATATTTTATTTTAAAGTTTTCAAAGTTTTAAGCTTTAGTAATATTTTTAATCTCATTTTATTTTATTTCAAAATTTGATTTTTTTTGCTAATTCTAATTTCTTGTTGTATATAAAATTGTATATATTTTTCAAATATGTTAAAATTTAAAATCACCAAAAAGATCTTACTTTTGATTTAAGAAAAACAAAATTTAAGTCACTTGACTTTGTCAAAAATACTTTATATTATTACTTTATTTAAGAAAATCTGAAAAAGAACTAAATAAATAATCTCTTGTTTAGAGGGATGTAACATCCCGAAAATTCTAGAATAATATTTAATGTTATACTTGTGTCGGGTGAATTACTTGAGTTAGTGGGATAATATGATAATATGATAATAAAGCTTAAGGGATAGCGGGCTTGGTTAATAGAATTAAAGATAGGCCTTAGGTCCATGGGCTTAAGGGAGTATAAATACCCCTTAAACCCTAATCCTTTCCATTTTTATCCAAATCTACACCATAGCCTACACCTTGATAAACACACACAAACACCATCCTATAACCCGAGCCAAGATTCGAAGGTGAAACTAGAACCCGTTGGTGCTAGATCTTCGTGAAGAACCAAAACAACATCAAGGCTTAACCGTGTTCATAAACCGACTCGTATAAGGCATGTCTATATTTAGAAATCGTTCATATAGGTTCGGTTTGGTTTAGGAAATCATAGATCTGTTATAGTATGTTATAAACGAGTCCAAAGCAACAAATCTTATGGAAATCGATTAACATTTGATGGGTTAATTGTTAGCTTAATAGAACCCATATATATATTCCTAAATCGCACCCCATAAACATGTATATTTGGTCGAGCAAAGGGTTAGGGTTTGTAGGCCTTGCTTAGACGATTCCAATGAAACCTAAATCATGGTATTTCGTTACGAAATGAACAATTAATCGCAGATCTGATATAATTTGAGTGTTCCTGTTCTTATCAATTTTGACTTTGACCCTAGAGTCAAAGATCTGGATAAGAACTGTTGATAGTTCGTTATGGTGGATCAATTCGTTACGCGTGCATAACGAATGGGACTCATTCGTGTGAATTGATAACGAATCAGCCCTTAATTCGTTAATCACCCATTCGTTAAATAAGATAACGAATCTGGTTATTTGTTATAGGCTCATTCGCCATGCTGAGATAACGAATTAAGTCTTGAGATGACGAATCAGATGGTAATAAGGGACGAATCTGGATAACGAACTAAGGAAGGTTATGTAACGAATTAGATAGCGAATTAGGCTTAATTCGTTATTGAAAATGAGTTAGCGAATTGGATGATAATATTAAAATCCTAATGGAAAATGTGTTAAGACAGTTAGTGAAAATAAAATTTTTCCAAGCTGACCTGGCAGCTTAAACCCAGCCAGGGGCTCTGCCCCTTGGACCTGCTAGGGGCTGCCACCCCTAGAACCCCGCTGCCAGGGGCGCTTCCCCCGGACCCTATTCATTGTGGGCTATTGTTATACTAGAAACGTGATATGGGTAGTGATAGTTAATCGTTACGTGTAATTTTTATACAGTTAGCCGTACACACCTCTCGGAAGGAGTAACCAGTAACAATGAACGTAACCGAGTTTAGGTGAGTTTCTAGCCCCATTCCTTGTTATGTTTTCGGGGCTGTGTGTATACTCGATGTGATAGTTAATACACTTACCATAAATTGGTAAGTGTATGCCATGTATGATTTATATGTTATCTATATATGTCTTGAATGAGAATGAAAGCTTGTCTGAACGATCTTCGGATATTGCATGTATTGCCAAGTATAGTGATTGTCTCCTTATATGGATATTAAATAATAAATTATGTACATAGTTCCTTCTACGTATAATATATATTGAGTGTTCCTTCTATGGAAAGCACATTGTTCCTTTAATGGAAAGCATAGTATTCCTTTAATGGAAATCATAGTGTTCCTTTAATGGAAAGTACAGTGTTCCTTTAATGGAAAGCATAGTGTTCCTTTAATGGAAAGTACAATGTTCCTTTAATAGAAAACATAGTGTTCCTTTAATGGAAAGCATAGTGTTCCTTATATGGAAATATATAGGATGTTCCTTCTATGGAAGTATATAGAGCGTTCTTCTATGGAGAATTTATACAGAGCGTCCTTCTATGGAATATATATATAGCACGAGCAATACCCATGGTTCTTTTAGTAGATATTATGTGACGTTCCTCTTATGGATATTTATACAGGGTTAAGATATGTATGTATGTAAGATATGTGTATGTATTGTATGTCGCCTTATTAACTAGAACTCACTCAGCGTAGCTGACTTTTAGTATGCACGCAGGTGAATATGATTAAAGAGCTAGCATGAGGTTGGCACATGGCACGGATTGAGCGGCTGGCATCTGAAGATGAAAGAAATGGTGTTTTAAATATGATGTTTATTATCATGGTTTTAAGGAAAAGATTAAATGTTTTGTAATGAATGATTTAAGTTAACGTTTCCACGAAAGTTTTAATAAACTCTGATCTGTAGAACTGTGTTTATGAGTAAATCCAACGCTAAAGTAGGGCTACCGGGTTCGGGGCCTTACAAGTTGGTATCAGAGCAAAGTTCGAGAGATTTAAGCATCCTACATGCTTATACTCGAACAGAGAATGAGATTTTAGTAAGACAAGAAAGAAGATACCAGTTCAAGATAGCCATGTGACACTCAAGCAAGTCCAGTAACGGTAAAGTATATTAAGGTATGTATTAAGATGTTCGCTTAATTGTTAACGGAAAGATATAGGCAGGTTAGGGATAGGATTTCTTGATTGTTTGATTGATTAACTGTTTGAAAGTAGGAACTAGCACAAGTGAAATCATAAAGGGAAGTATGTAGAACCTGAGGAGAAATGCAAATAGTTAATTACACTTGATCAATGTCATTAACTACTTACTTTACGAACCATGTGCTAAATAATTCCTATAGTGATAACGTTTGTGTTTCCTTATAGAATACGAATGACGGGAGCAAGAAGGTTTGTTGGTAAAGGAGGTCATACTGGACGTCCTGGTAGGCCACATGTTGTCCGGGAACCTTCTGAAAAACCAGTTACTACCACGAGAAAGAAGGAAAGTGAAACTCTGCAAGGATCAAGCAGCGATGAAGGGTATCAACTGGATCCTGTTGTTCAAGAAGCCATTGTTCAAGCAGTAGCTGCTACAGTAAAGAAATTACGTCTTGGAACGTCTGCCAAAGGACATGCAAAGACCACTGAGATGACAGGAGAAGACGTTGAGAAAGGTGATGGCAATGAAGAAGGAGCGAAAGGAACCAAACGATCCGCAGATGTCGGGGAGCATGCAAGGAGGAAGACACAGGAGAGAGCAAACAAGGAAATATGCAAAGTGTGCGGAAAGATGCACGGTGGTGACTGCAAATGGGGTAAGGGTACCAATGTTTGTCATAAGTGTGGTAAAGCTCATGGTGGAGAGTGCAGGCTTGGATCGAATGCCTGTTACAAGTGTGGAGAGGTGGGGCATTATGCTCCTGACTGCACTGCAATGCCCGCGTGTTACAGATGCGGAAAAACTGATCACAAGGAAAGGAAGTGCAAGGGAACGGAGGCAGGATGCGCGAAAGTGATAGGAGCATAGGCAAAGGAAAACTGCAGAGAGGAGAGCTTGATGAAGGCATAATTGTTTAGACAATAGTTTAAATTTCGTTTTAAGTATGATTACCTAAGAACTTGTTCTGTGTTAAGGTTTAAAACTTATGATTATCTATGACGTGTAATATATTGAGTTTGGATGATTATTTATGTTACGATAAAATGTCGTGCTAGAAAATGGCGTTAAATGGTAGGAGGAATGTCGTACTTGACACCGATTGTGTTTTCCCCTTTTAGAATAAGAATGGTTGGAGCTGGGGAGATTGCTGGAACCGGAGATCGCACTGGACGTCGTGGCAGGCCTCGTGTTGTCCGACAACCCTCGGTATAAACAACTTTCAACACTGGAGACGAAGGAAGTGCAGCTGCAGGAAACCCGAGCAACAACGAAGGGGTTCAACTTGACCCTGCGATTCAAGCAGCCATTGTTCAAGCTGCAGCCGCAGCTGTGAAGAACCAGAATCCCGAGGGATCTGCTGGAAGCCATGGGAGAACCGCTGAAGGGTCAGGGGTAAATGGTAAGAAAGATGGTGATAGAGAGAAGGGTGACTCGGGTGAAGCTGGATCTGTGAAATTTGATGATGGAAGGGGAGGCCGAGATGGGTGTAACTACAAGTCCTTCAAAGGGTGTGACCCGCCAAAGCTGACTGGTCTAGGAGACGCAATCGCTACTCTCCAATGGGTAACCACTATGGACAAGATTATCTGAATTAGCGAGTGCCGTCCCGACCAAGCAGTGGGTTACGCCACTCAGTCATTTGAAGATGAGGCGATGTACTGGTGGGAAACTGTGGAACAAAGGAAGACCCGAGAAGAGGTTAAGGCGATGAGATGGAATGACCTAAAGGAGTTGGTGATGAAGAGGTTCTGCGCTGATACCGAAGTTGAAAGAGTGGAGATGAAGTTCTTGAACTTGAAAGCGGGAAAGATGACACACCGGAGTATACTACTGAATTCAACCGCATGTCTAGGTTGGTACCTGACATGGTGAACACCGAAGCTAAGAGGATCAAGTGTTACGTAAGGGGGCTTCCGTGGAATGTTCGCACTTTGGTAAAGGCTAGTAAACCCGCAACATTTGACTCAGCCGTGGAATTGGCCGAGATGGTTAATGAGGACCTTGCCATCTGTGAAGAGGAGAAGACGGAACCAAAGAAAAAGAACCCAACCCCATAACCAAATGAAGCCAATGAGGTGGATCCACGTAGAAAGAAGGCAAGGCAGGAGGAGTTCACCGCTTGCGAAAAATGTGGGAAGAGACACCCGGGAGAGTGCGGAATGGGATTAGGTGTTTGCTACAGATGTGGAAGAGCAGGACATTCCTCTTGGGAGTGCAAATACCATCATAGGTGTCACAACTGTGGAGGGCATGGACACCTAGCAAGGGATTGCAGGAAGCCGAAGGAAGGACATGAAGCAGAGAAGAATGCTTGAGGTTTAATAGTCTCCTCATTATGCTTAGAAGGACCGTTCAAGAAGGCTAGTTACTAGCCATAAGATTTAATATGTGTTTTAATTATCGATGACTTAATGCGTGTTTTATGTATTATTTTCAAGTTAGACTGGAGTTGTCTGAATTAAATATGCTAAGAAACTGTTATGAGTTGATTTTGGTCATGAATGATTGTTGTGTTGTGATAAATGTTATCTTAGACAATAGTGTTAAGTAGGACGAAACATGGTCCCTTGAAAGGGCGAGACGAGATTTGTAACATCGAGGGTCTCATGGACAAGCTACCTTAAATAGCTAAAGCACATGAACACAGCTCGGTAATTGCAGATCAGGAGTAAGAAGGGTAACCCATAAAGCAAAGACGATCCAAGAAAATGCAGGAAGTGTTCTTCCTGCAAGGAATAAGCTAGGTTTCGGGGACGAAACCTCTTTAAGGAGGGAAGACTTGTACCATCACGAAAATTCTAGAATAATATTTAATGTTATACCTGTGTCGGGTGAATTACTTGAGTTAGTGGGATAATATGATAATAAAGCTTAAGGGGTAGCGGGCTTGGTTAATAGAATTAAAGATGGACCAAAAAGGAAAGATGGACCTTAGGTCCATGGGCTTAAGGGAGTATAAATACCCCTTAAACCCTAATCATTTCCATTTTTATCCAAATCTACACCATAGCCTACACCTTGATAAACACACACAAACACCATCCTATAACCCGAGCCAAGATTCGAAGGTGGAAACCCGAACCCGTTGGTGCTAGATCTTCTTGAAGAACCAAAACAACATCAAGGCTTAACCGTGTTCGTAAACCGACTCGTTTAAGGTACGTCTATATTTAGAAATCGTTCATATAGATTCGGTTTGGTTTGGGAAATCATAGATCTGTTATAGTATGTTATTAATGAGTCCAAAGCAACAAATCTTATGAAAATCGATTAACATTTGATGGGTTAATTGTTAGCCTAATAGAACCCGTATATATATGCCTAAATCGCACCCCATAAACATGTATATTTGGTCAAGCAAAGGGTTAGGGTTTGTAGGCTTTGCTTAGACGATTCCAATGATACCTAAATCATGGTTGATAACGAATCAGCCCTTTAATCGCAGATTTGATATAATTTGACTGTTCCTGTTCTTATCAATTTTGACTTTGACCCTAAAGTCAAAGATCTGGATAAGAACTGTTGATAGTTCGTTATGGTGGATCAATTCGTTACGCGTGTATAACGAATGGGACTCATTCGTGTGAATTGATAATGAATCAGCCCTTAATTCGTTAATCACCCATTCGTTAAATAAGATAACGAATCTGGTGATTCGTAATAGGCTCATTCGCCATGCTGAGATAACGAATTAAGTCTTGAGATGACGAATCAGATGGTAATAAGGGACGAATCTGGATAACGAACTAAGGAAGGTTATGTAACGAATTTGTAAGTCCCCGCGCGGGGCGTCGCCGATCGATACAAGATCCGCACGAGGTCTAGGAGTGCGGAATCCTCCTAGACCCGTTTATGGTGTAGAAGACGAAGAACACGATTACACACAAACAAACACACGAACAAACACACGAATAAACACACGAATGGGATAAACACATTTGCAGATCTTTTCATAATAACCGAAACACTTACATACCAAACATGAAAACAAAGACACGGCCGACCTGAGGTGAGCTCTACATCGGGTCGTCCCACACGACTCACCCTCTCGGTTTCTCTCTAGATAAATAAACTGAACACAAAAACACTCTTAATTTCTGGATTCACAAACCTAAACAAGACACGTATATATATATCGAAACAACTTCGTGGGCTTGGGCTTGGGCCAGTAGGCGAAGTTGTTCTAACTTCGCCTATGGCAGAAGTTGTTACAACTTCGCCTACGGCAGAAGTTGTTACAACTTCGCCTACCGCCTACGGCGAAGTTGTTATAACTTCGCCTATGGCGAAGTTGTTCTAACTTCGTACTTCGTTTCCGCTGATCAGAATTGCATAGCGACGGTCACAAAATGCACCAACAGACTCCCCTTTGACCGTTGCTCTCAATTCTAACAAACACAAAAGATCATCTGTTACAAAATATGCACCAACAGACTCCCTCTTAACTGATGATCTTCTGTTTGCTCTTCAACCAGCCGTGTCTGAAACTGTCTTGTAGCTTCACAAATCTACCAATCACCCAGCGTCTTCCATATCAGATCTCCACTTCAGTGTAAGCTTCTCCGACAATATAGATTGAGGTATTTGAAATGCATGCATCCCCGTGCCTAATTGATCATCTCAACCAATCACGTGAAGTCCTTCTGACTTCACCAACACGTGAAGTTGGGCTCCCTCCACAGCTTCACCAACATGTCGGCATACGATAAGGTTTAATCTTCAACTACTCAACATCAAGTGATCAATTTCATCACAAAACCACCTTGACAGAATCTAACACACATGACCATTAATTAATCCGAAGCATCTTCAATCACCAGGGATAACGATCAAGAACATAAACACTTTAGTTCCCGATTAAATCCAACTTGTTCCAGAATTTTCACTTTAATAAATAAGCATTACGTTTCAGGATCCAATTCTCGAACGCCTTGAAAATAACATAAATAATATGCTCTGACCGCAATCCAGTAATGACGAAAACCTTCAGTTCAATTTGACTTTCTTCAGTTGATCAACCTCGAACAACAACTATTCATTGCCCACAAACACCCAAATATGTGTCAATATCCAGTTTCAATCAATATCCCATTCACAACCTCAAGTCCAAATCCAGAGTTGACACGTATTTGTTCACACGTAAGACCAAGAGATAACAAGTTTCACTCGTTGACGAAACAACGTCTTCGGTCTCACAATAATCGTGTACACCTGGCCATACAGACGAAAACTCCAAACGATTTTTTTTTTAACTTCGCCTAAAGTCAACTTCGGCTAAAAGTCAACTTCGCCCCCCCTTAACTTCGCCTGTCCATAACTTCGCCTGACAGATAACTTCGCCTGAGATAAGCGAACTTGTGAGGTAGGCGAAGTTGTGAATAACTTCGCTTAACCTTATATCTTCGCCTAAACCCTAAAATTTAAGCGACAACTTCGCCTGAACCCCATAACTTTGCCTGCGGCGGCTGTTCGGCCAGAAACGCATCAGAAACGTGCCAGAAACACCAAAACACAGATATGGAACCATAGCATAAGAGCCTAAGGCTCTGATACCACTTGTACGTTCCCAGCCGGATCTACGCGGAATATCTCGTTCTACGTAGGTGCGGAATCCCTACGTAAGACGTTACGAGCGTAGAAGACGATACGAGCTAACACGATTAAACACATGTTACAATAAACAAAGACTCGTTATATTGCAACCGAAAACACGTGATATAAATCACAAACACTGGACAACTCGATACAATGAATAACTGATTGATTACAAACTCAGCCGTAACCTAATCTATATATAACATGACAACTTCGCCTGGCATGTTCAGGCGAAGTTGTCACTAACTTCGCTTATCTAACAAGTTCACATATATCAAGCGAACTTGTGATAACTTCGCTTACATACATAACACAAATCCAACTAACACGATTACAGACACTTGACACTGAACTACTGACATCATGCACCAACAGATTGTAGGTTCCCAGCCGGATCTACACGGAATATCTCGTTCTACGTAGGTGCGGAATCCCTACGTAAGACGTTACGAGCGTAGAAGACGATACGAGCTAACACGATTAAACACACGTTACAATAAACAAAGACTTGTTATATTGCAACCGAAAACACGTGATATCAATCACAAACACTGGACAACTCGATACAATGAATAACTGATTGATTACAAACTCAGCCGTAACCTAATCTATATATAACACGACAACTTCGCCTGGCATGTTCAGGCGAAGTTGTCACTAACTTCGCTTATCTAACAAGTTCGCCTATATCAAGCGAACTTGTGATAACTTCGCTTACATACATAACACAAATCCAACTAACACGATTACAGACACTTGACACTGAACTACTGACATCATGCACCAACAGACTCCCCCTTGGCAGTAGCTTCATATCTCTATCTTCAAACACGTGCCTCGTAATCTTCAACAATCTTGCGTCTTTCATCTTCAAGCATGAACTCCTTCTCGTACACAAACGGAAACAACTCTTTGATATTTCCTCGCTTCGTCTTTCCAAGCAGGAATATAGAATATCTTCTTCTCATTCAGCACCTGCAGATCAGCTTGAGACAAGTTCACTAGATGCATCGGAT
The DNA here is from genome assembly GCF_021521415.1 of Bidens hawaiensis. NCBI lineage: Eukaryota > Viridiplantae > Streptophyta > Magnoliopsida > Asterales > Asteraceae > Bidens > Bidens hawaiensis. Next base: position 695,390 of record NW_027491772.1, read on the forward strand.
CATATACTCTCAGAAACTCTTGTTCATCTTCGTCCTCCATTACTGCTAGAGCTGTCTCACAATCTACATACCACCACTTCAGATCTTTCAGCACATCCTTGGGCATTTGTTTCATCGGCACTTCTTTTAAACACCGGATCGGCTTATACTTCATGATCATCCAAGGCTTGCCATCTGCTCTTATCCCTCTATCTTTGTCTTCAATAAGTTTTACCTTTTGTGGTTTCAACAGCTCGAACTTCTTCTCTTTTATACTTTCCTTCCAAACAATCTTCCCAATGACTCTAGCCATATTATCATCACTTCTGTTTATTAACCCCAATCTGGCTAAGTCTTTCACTTCACATTCTAGCAATGTATTCAACGATCTCAACATCCTTTTGAAGTACTGAACACCATCATACCTCTTAATGACAAAGAGCCTCAACTGCTCATCATATATCCAGCATATAATCCCCTTTCTTGATTCAGCATAGCCTCTAATGTTGTAACTCTTCTTAAACATAGTAGGGACCGCCGGTTTCTTCGTTTTTACAAACCATTGAGCGTAGCCTTCTTTCCATCTTGGCTGCTCTTCCCATTCTGTCTCATCATTTCCAATCTCTTGACTCATATCTGCCTTATCGACTTCCGGAATCTCATGCTCCACATTCTCCTCTACAATCTCTCCCTCTTCTATCTCATTATCAATAACAATCTCTGCACCAATCTTCTCTATCTCATCAACTGGTAATACATCATCATCACCTATAAACTCATCATCCATCTCCTCAACGTCCACTACCACCACATCATCACCACCAATTGCACTTGTCGACTCCCCCAGAGATGTGGAAGTCCCAAGAGCTTGTTCAGTTCTTGGCAACTCTCCACCTGCACCTTTCGATGCATTGGGATCATCGTCTCTATCATTTCGCTTCTTGGTCCTCAGCTCATCGCCTTTACAGCTCGTCTCCCCCTGAGATGCCAAGAACTCCTTCAAAGCATCAATGATTTTGCCATGTTCTATCAGCAGGGACGACTGTATCTGATTCTCTGCAACGAGGCGTTGAATAGCATGGGTCTGGATAAGATTCACCCTTGATTGTTCTGCCATGACCCGTTCAAGCGCTGCTATTCGTTCAGAGTCTGATAAGGTTGCATCGAAATCAAACCTCAGATGTGATATATCTTGAGTGTACTGAGGAGGGATTTCCAATGTAACCGGGACCTCAGAAGTAGGCGTAAACGTAACCGCAGGTGGCAACGTAACTGGTAATCCTGCAGTTGCTACAACCGTCGACTCAATAAATCTTGCCACGACCTCCGTTGGAGTAAGAGTTGGAGGTGGCAATGATACAATCTCAGGAGCCGAAAGTTGGAATGTAGTGGGTGGGAGGCCAAATGAAGATGAGGTAGCCACCATGGGAACGTCCGTGGCGCTTGGTCTTGTAACTTGTAATGATGAAGGGACCATTGTCATACCGGACAGTGTTGGTGGAGTGAAACGTACCACCCTCGAGCTCTCACCAGCTCCCGATCCTGCACCTGCCCGTTCCCTTCTTGATCTGCGAATCAACTGATGTACTTCTTCTTCAAAATCTGACTCGCTGTCATCATCAGTTCTCTTTCTTTTCCCATGAATACGTTCTTGATTTACCAAAAATCGTCTCGCTACATTCACATCATTATCAGAATCAGAATCAGCTACCGTTGTAGCTGTCCTAGTCACATTCACACTCGAGACTTTTGCAATCGAGACTTGTACATTTTCCTCTGGATCCACCCTCTCCATATCAAAGAAGCCTTGACCACCAAATGCAGCATCAAGGTCTACATTCTCCTCCGGTGACACAACAGGAGCAGCAGGTATAGCTTGAGGTGCTCCAGCCTGTTGTGGTGCCGGTCCCGAAACTCGTCCCCACGAGCTGGCACATACTCCGGGTTGATCAAGTACCCAAATAGTGGAGTATGTCGAGGACGGAGCTCAGGTTTGCTCCTCGCACTGGAAGATCTGCATTGGGCGAAGATCCCTTTACTCACACTTTCTACATATCTGATTGGGCGGCGCTGAGGTAGCGTTGGAGCAACATGATTCAAGATCATTTGTAGAAATCTTGGATACATGAGAAATCTCTCACGCGCCACCGCTCTTCTCTGACGATCTATCTCGTAGAAGACCATCTGACTAAAGCTGTAACTCTTATTATAAGTCAGAGCAGTCATCGCCGATTGCATGGTCGCGCCCATGCCATCTGTACCAGCCTTTCTCCCTGACATGCACACAATCATGACATGCATGAGAAAGCGCCACTGGTCAAGCAAGAATCCCTTGCGTCTCTGAGTATCCCCCAAGGGACCAGAGTATCCCATTCTCAGAAACGCTTCATCTCGGAAAGGAGCCACAAAATAGGTAGGATCATCTCTTGTCTCATCTCCAAACCGTAAAGCCGCCCGGATCTGTTCAGATGAGAACTGAACAATCTGATTGTTGACCGTTGCTCGCATCACCGGGGGCTCGACGCGACAGTCATATTCCACGGTCTGCCAAAAATCCTCAATGTTTGGCAAGGATATCGGCAGCGTTGTGGTAATCGCGTGGAATATACGCGAGCGGAGTAAGAACGTGATGATCTCGCGGAAATCATCAACACCGCTCGCATCCGGGTCTAATGTTATGTACATGTTGTGACCCGGGAAGAACTGTCTTTGGTTATCTCCTCCATCATCACCATCTGCGCCGCCTGCTCCAGCTACAGCAGCCATTTCTGCAACAAACAGTCTAAGTTAGATAAACGTCAAGGCAAATCACAAGTTTGCCTGTTACCATGAGTGAAGTTGTGATTTATTCTGTATAGGCGAAGTTAGAGGTGGGGCGAAGTTGGGAACAACTTCGCCTCAACTTGAACTTCGCTTAATAAATGTTAAATGAAAAGGGCCAGGCGAATAACTTCGCCTAACCACAAATTCGCCTCATAAACTGTTAATTAATTAATTGTCAGGCGAAGTTAAACCTCAGGCGAAGTTACGGATAACTTCGCCTAAACTGTAACTTCGTCGAATATGAATCGGCACCAGTTTATTCTTTCAAATCGACGTGTAGTTGGTGAATTTAGAGATTGTGGACAGTTAAACACAGGATTTTAATGATGATTTAGACGATTAAGTTGTTTATTACCACGTAATAACACATTTGAAAATCGGGTAATGAAGTTCCGAATAAACGGGGTCGTGAATCGGGTCGAAACGACCGATGATTAACGTTAAGGATAGTGATTCTACGACACTACAAGCCTACACACCTTTAATCGGAATTGTAATCGAGAAAGATTAACACAGATGAGATCGATACGATAAGTTCGCTTAGGGTTTAGGAAATAAGTTCGCTGGGTTTTGAAATAATGAACAGTTTGACCATAGAAATTTCTTTATATAGGGTCAAAATTATACAGGCGAAGTTATGGATAACTTCGCCTATTGCAGGCGAAGATATGAACAACTTCGCCGATATTAGAATTTTACAAAACAAAACCCATAATTTGAACAATTTGCAATTAAGTTTTAAAACAACCTTTAAAGCGTTAAATGATACGATCAAGACCAAGTAACCAGGTATAAAATCATACAACTACATAAGTAGAAAAAAACTTTTAAAAATTAAAGTACACGGGATCAAATTTCAGTCTCGACAGGGACTACCATGTTTTAGAAAAGATCCGAACAGGAATCATACTAACTACGTGACTGTCACACAGATCTGTGTTCAGCTGTATTATGACATAAAGAAACAGGTTGTAAGCAGGTAAATAACTTAGAATGATTTTCATCGTTTCTGTGATACGGGTTAGGTTCAATTAAGCTCAAAACTTAAGTGGGCAACAACTCAGAGATTGTGATGCCTCCTATCTATTCTCAAAGCGTATTTGGCTTTCCCCAAGTCACCCCGAGTTGACCTCGACCCGTAGTGTCTGATTAAATAGTAAGTACTCTTCGATCTTTAGACTCTTCATCCCGTTTTCTTTCTTACATTTTGATTGAGAAGTATGATCATTATAAACTCTAGAATGTCTCAATAACACATTTTTTTTAAGTATTTACACAACTTCAGAGTAGTAAACAACTGCAAGTCCCGAATCTGGATCACTGCAGTTTCTTGACACGCTATCTTCACGGGAATCAGAACACTCACGGGCTCGTGTATGACTGGGTAATCGCTTTTCTGCCTATCATTCGGAAAGATATATATGGAGACATACACAACTCTTAAGGAGTTTCCACGTAAAATCGAGTAGATTTAGTTAGTATCACTTCTACTTTTACGCACCATAAGAAGCTACCATGACATACCATGACTGTTCTAAAGTCTTTTAGGCCTAATAACTTCACTAGTTAAGCACACAGAATCAGTATATCTATCACTTTCCAAGGTTGGATCAATTTTCTGTTAAACATAGTAAAGGAACTTCTTACGAAGTAGTAGACTTGAAAAATAATTTCATCTCCCACAAAAAATTTTTAACTTCAATCGCCCCGATCAAATTGAAGTTTTCAGGTAAACGGCTATCCTGAAGATCCAATGGATCAGCTGGACCGACCACATACAAGTATGTGTCCTTCTAACTAAGTATGATCGACTAATTTTCAGCGAAAGAATAAAAACTCATCATAAACCGCCCCGGTCACTTTCAGTCATCTGGTTAATGGCTATCCTCATATTCTACAAGTAGAAATGAGGACCAAACATATCCGAAGATATGTCCATCAAACTGAGGAAACCGACATAATTCTAAGCGATAGTGACGTTTTTTTTTTTTTAAATAAAGACAAAAACACGGTTACTCGGGATTGATCATCCCATTCAGCTCAACAAGGTTTTAAAAACGATTTATGTCAAACGCTTTAGTAAACAAGTCAGCGAAATTATCTAACGTATCAACCTTTTCGAGCACAATCAGTTTCTTCTCAGCACAATCCCGTATAAAATGATGACGGATGTCAATATGTTTAGTTTTGCTATGCTTTACGGGATTGTTAGTTACTGAGATAGCAGCAGTGTTATCAATGCAAATAGGAGTATGAGTGAAATTCAGACCATAATCGTGCAACTGTTGTTGAATCCAAAGAACCCGGGAGCAGCAGTTTGATGCTGCCATGTATTCTGCTTCACAGGTTGAAATGGCGACTGAGGTCTGCTTCTTGCACTGCCATGACACTAATCTGCCTCAAAGAAACTGACATCCACCTGTTGTTGACTTCCGATTCTGATTGCATCCTCCATAATCAGAATCTGTGTAGGCGACCAACTCCAAGTCTCCTCCTCTCGTGTACCACAACCCCAACTTAGGTTTGCCTTTGAGATAGCGCAATATCCTCTTCGCACCCTTCAAATGAGATTCCTTTGGGTTTGCCTGAAAGCGTGCACAAAGACAAACTGCAAACATAGTATCAGGTCTAACGTCATTTTACCATTAGTCACCGTCCCAATTCCAGTAATCCTTCCACTACTTTCTCCAGCAAAACTCACTCTTCCTCCCTGAACAGGTTTCCATTCGTGTAACAAATTCTTGTTACCCGTCATGTGCCGGGAACAGCCGCTATCCACAACCCATAGATTGTTTGCAGCCCTGTTCAACTGTTCCTGCACGCTTAAAGCAGAGGATTAAAATCTAGGGACCCAAGACCTATTGGTCTTGGGTCGATACATCCCGTACTTTGGCTGTCCAAAGTTAGTATCAGAATAATTTCTGTAAGTCCTAAAAGGATACCTTCTTGTAGATTGACTCTGAGGCCATCCAAACCTTCGTGAATTAAATGAATTATTACTTATGGTTTGGTTGTTAGCAGTGAAAAACTGAGATCGTTTTCTTTGAAAACCTGGATTAGTCCAATGTCTGAACTTTGAGGAGTTTTCATTTTTATCATTATAGTGATTACTGTTAGTTCTTTTCTCAGATTTCGAAGGCCTCACACCTCTGAATCTCTGCCTCAGAGGGCAATAAGCAATTAGGTGTCCTAATTGATTGCATCTGAAACAACTTCTGTGTTCAACTTTCTTCTCGATAGTTGTTTTAGATGTTGAGGCTGCATTACTGCCCGTTTGTCTCACATATGGTGGGACATACGGGTTTAGTGGAGACTTCTTTTCATTTGATATATGTTCCTCTCCACATTTTGGTAACATTGCCTCTTGATTTGTCTCACTAGACTCGGATGACTTGTCCGAATTTAATGAGACAGGACTAGGAGCAGAAATCTTAACACTCGAAACAGGCTTACTTGTTTTGCCTTTACTAACTTCTGGTTCTTTAATAGTAACCTTAACCGGAACTGTCTGACCAAAATCAACATCAACAGATTTCTGATTACTAGGATCATAAGTATAGTTATGATTGTAAGGTGGTGGAACTTCATGATATCCAATTCCTCCCCTTTTAACTTGGGAACCTTGATCACTAACGAGGTGATCAAGTACAGCGGAGGAATTTCTAAATTGCTCAAGTTTTCTGTTTAGTTCCACCACTTTCACCTGGTGATCGGCTATCTGTTTATCCTTTTCAGCTATTAGTTTGGTTTTCTCTTCTAACACTTCATAGCTAAGATCAATTACTTGTATTTTTTCAGCTAGCTTTGCTTTAAGACTTCTGATATCTTTCTCACTAGCTTTTATTTTTACCTTGTAACTATTTTCTCTAGCTTTAGTGAAATGATGATCTTCTTTTAATGTTTTAAATTGAGCATCCAAACTAACAAACTGATCAGTTATAGTTGTCAATTGTTCTGACAGATTTTCACATTTCGTACAAGGGAGTTTAGTACTTACCTCGGTGAGCTGGTCTGCCACTTCTGCCATGTAAGCTTCATTTTCGCCAGTCACTTTCTCACTATCTGCAGTTTCGATGTTCGCCAAATTGGCATGTTCGAACACTTCTTCAACATGCAGATTCCAGTTGTACTCCCCGTTCTGTCTGGATATCATGGCTCTATTCTCATTACTTCCACCACTCTGTTGTGTAGACCTGGTCTGACTGCGTTCTACACGTTCATTTGTGCACTCCTTCGCAAAGTGGCCATTCTGTTGACAGTTGTAACACCTAACCTTCGACTTATCAAACCCTGGTCTTTCACCCACAAACTTCCTACCAGTCTTCTTCATAAACCTCTTAACTCTTCTCACAAACATCGCCATCTGCCACTGCAGATCCATCTCTTCTAGATCATCAGCGTCGATCTGATCATAGTCTTCGTCTAACGTTGCAGGATCAACAATCTTGCCTTGAATGTAATTTTCATACGAAGCAATGAAAGATGCATAGAGAGCAAACTGCTGTTCAGCAGATTTAACACTCATGGGCATCTTAGAGTAGTTGTTGTTAGGAACACTTGAGGAAAAACTACTATTGGTTGCTTGAGGTTTAGAAGCATTTGATCCACCAGATACAAAACACACATCACCATTCATGTTGAGAGATACATGTCCTTCATGTGTTGAGTTAGCGCCCGACTCTCTCTTTGAGTAGTAAGCAGATGATTCAGACTTCGAACTTGAACTTGCATTAACTTTTGCACCATACATTCCTGGATCCTGAACCTGATCAGTAGGTGTCTCTTTTCGAACCATGTTAAGTTCAAAAGTTCGTAATTTGTTGACTGCTGTTTCCAAGTCATAGTCGGCAAACTCTTTGTCTTCTCTCATCAAGACAGTGTACATCTCCCATTTCTGTGGGAGAGCATCAAGAAGCTTTTCCACGATCTCATCTTCTTTGTAAGCAATGGAATAATTGCTTAGTTCTGTCATAAGATGATAATATCTAGTGATGATATCATCAAGTGATTCATTCTTCAAGTACTTGAACACCGAGAATTGGGTTTTAAGTAGTTTAATCTTTGATGCACGAATCCCCACATTACCCTCAAATCGGTTTTCAAGCGCTTCCCAAAGCTCTCTGGCAGTTTTATACTTCCTGAAGGTGTGAAGAATCTCTTGTGGAAGAGCCATTGTTATCGCTGCATGAGCTTTGCTTTCAGCCTCATACATTTTCTTTTCTTCTTCCTCCATCTTGTTGTATTTCTTAATCTGATCACGACCCTCATACTCAGCAGTTGGTGGAATGTATCCATCTTGAATGCACACCCACATTTTAGCATCTTGGTACTTAACATACTGTTCAAACCGATCCTTCCACGCCACAAAATCGGTTCCCTTAAGTATCTTCGGTGCCTTAGTAGCTGAACCCGCTTCCACTTCCATCTTCACCAGTTCCGTAATATTTATTGAAGTCATCTTTCACGAAACACAAAGAAACTCGAAAAATAAAAATTTTATTCTTAACAGTACTGTAGGCGAAGTTGTGGATAACTTCGCTTAAGTCTTAACTTCGCTGATTCTTAACTTCGCTCCCCTTTTTAAATTCGCCTGATTCGGCGAAGGTGTAGATAACTTCGCTTGAGATTAGCGAACATGTGAAGTAAGCGAAGTTGTAGATAACTTCGCTTGAGATAAGCGAACTTGAGAGGTAGGCGAAGTTGTGGATAACTTCGCTTAACCTTATATCTTCGCCTAAACCCTACAAACAGTGACGACAACATCGCCTGTGAACACGATGATTTTGCAGGTTTGATTTCTGGATTTTACGAGGTATGTGAAGGTGTAATGGGTTGTTTATGATGGTGGGAGGTGAGTAGGACACAAAAACTCGGTAAACTCGTCCCGCGAATAGTCGAACGGAACGATTTCTACACCCGCGTGATAATCCCGAACCACACAATCACGAGCAAAAGCTCTGATACCACTTGTAAGTCCCCGCGCGGGGCGTCGCCGATCGATACGAGATCCGCACGAGGTCTAGGAGTGCGGAATCCTCCTAGACCCGTTTATGGTGTAGAAGACGAAGAACACGATTACACACAAACAAACACACGAACAAACACACGAATAAACACACGAATGGGATAAACACATCTGCAGATCTTTTCATAATAACCGAAACACTTACATACCAAACATAAAAACAAAGACACGGCCGACCCGAGGTGAGCTCTACCTCGGGTCGTCCCACACGACTCACCCTCTCGGTTTCTCTCTAGACAAATAAACTGAACACAAAAACACTCTTAATTTCTGGATTCACAAACCTAAACAAGACACGTATATATATATCGAAACAACCTCGCGGGCTTGGGCTTGGGCCAGTAGGCGAAGTTGTTCTAACTTCGCCTACGGCAGAAGTTGTTACAACTTCGCCTACGGCAGAAGTTGTTACAACTTCGCCTACGGCGAAGTTGTTATAACTTCGCCTATGGCGAAGTTCTTCTAACTTCGTACTTCGTTTCCGCTGATCAGAATTGCATAGCGACGGTCACAAAATGCACCAACAGAATTAGATAGAGAATTAGGCTTAATTCGTTATAGCAAATGAGTTAGCGAATTGGATGATAATATTAAAATCCTAATAGAAAATGTGTTAAGACAGTTAGTGAAAATAAAATTTTTCCAAGCTGACCTGGCAGCTTAAACCCAGCCAGGGGCTCTGCCCCTTAGACCCCACTAGGGGCTGCCGCCCCTAGAACCCCGCTGCCAGGGGCGCTGCCCCCGGACCCCGTTCGCTGTGGGCTATTGTTATACTAGAAACGTGATATGGGTAGTGATATTTAATCGTTACGTGTAATTGTTATACAGTTAGCCGTACACACCTCTCGGAAGGAGTAACCAGTAACAGTGAACGTAACCGAGTTCAGGTGAGTTTCTAGCCCCATTCCTTGTTATGTTTTTGGGGCTGTGTGCATACTCGATGTGATAGTTAATACACTTACCAGAAATTGGTAAATGTATGCCATGTATGATTTATATGTTATCTATATATGTCTTGAATGAGAATGAAAGCTTGTCTGAACGATCTTCGGATATTGCATGTATTGCCAAGTATAGTGATTGTCTCCTTATATGGATATTAAATAATAAATTATGTACATAGTTCCTTCTACGTATAATATATATTGAGTGTTCCTTCTATGGAAAGCACATTGTTCCTTTAATGGAAAGCATAGTATTCCTTTAATGGAAAGCATAGTGTTCCTTTAATGGAAAGTACAGTGTTCCTTTAATGGAAAGCATAGTGTTCCTTTAATGGAAAGTACAATGTTCCTTTAATAGAAAACATAGTGTTCCTTTAATGGAAAGCATAGTGTTCCTTATATGGAAATATATAGGATGTTCCTTCTATGGAAGTATATAGAGCGTTCTTCTATGGAGAATTTATACAGAGCGTCCTTCTATGGAATATATATATATAGCACGAGCAATACCCATGGTTCTTTTAGTAGATATTATGTGACGTTCCTCTTATGGATATTTATACAGGGTTAAGATATGTATGTATGTAAGATATGTGTATGTATTGTATGTCGCCTTATTAACTAGAACTCACTCAGCGTAGCTGACTTTTAGTATGCACGCAGGTGAATATGATTAAAGAGCTAGCATGAGGTTGGCACATGGCACGGATTGAGCGGCTGGCATCTGAAGATGAAAGAAATGATGTTTTAAATATGAAGTTTATTATCATGGTTTTAAGGAAAAGATTAAATGTTTTGTAATGAATGATTTAAGTTAACGTTTCCGCGAAAGTTTTAATAAACTATGATCTGTAGAACTGTGTTTATGAGTAAATCCAACTCTAAAGTAGGGCTACCGGGTTCGGGGCCTTACAAGGGAGCTCTTGCTTAGAGGGAGTCAAATAATATTAAAATATAAGAAAATTTTGAGAAATCGATCCGACCTTTGGAAAATGATAGAAAATTATCTTAGGTGATCCTAGCACATGAAAAGAGTAAATCAAAAGCCAACTAGATCATTGCTTGATGTGAAGATAGGCTTAACAAATGAGTAAGTATCATAGTTATATAAACTTAATATATGCCTTTGCTAGTGGTTACACTCTTATAAAGCGGTTGCCGACTCCAAATAAGTCATATTAATGAAAGAAAAAATCCTAAGAGTTAGTCATACACGAGCTAGTTAGTAATTGGTCACAATGAAAATTATTTCTTGCTCTAGCTTCAAATATTGAAAAATATCAAAAATTATTGAAAGAGCAGAAAAACTGCAAAATACTCAAAAATATTCAAAAATCAACAACAAAAATGTTGATAATTTTATCAAACTAAAAGGGGTATATTAAAACCGCGTAACGTGAGGCAAACAAGTAAGTCTTATACATTTTATGTTGAAAGTTTTAAGTGTATGAATGAAGGAAGTGGTGGAAGTGGTAAAGGTTTGTCCCACATCGGTTTAGGAACAAAATAATGAATGGTTTATAAGGTAGTGACCTTACACCCATTTGAATTCTTTATGACATGTTTTACCATAAGTCCTACGCGCGCGCGTGGGGGGTAGGGGTGCAAATTTGGGTTTCTGGACTAGAAATCTATCGAACTCGTGCGTGCCCGCACGTCCCGCGGACACGAATGCAACTCCGAAAACCCGAGCCCGCGTGAGACGATTTTTTGAATTAGTTTTTGAAATTCAAATCGGTTGGTATGGTCAATACCATTAATGATCATAATGATTATGATTATTGTTATTCAGTTTTCTATTCTGTACGAATGGTGGTCATTATAAGAATATTATTATTCTTTAATAGTCTTGAATGGCCATAAATCAGAATTGATTATCTGTTATAAGTTTTGGTTAAAAATACCATGACCATTCTTCATTTGTAGAGCACCGATTTTGTTTCGAACCGGAGTACCCTGGAACAGACCGAGAATCTGTTTAAGGGAATTGTGTTAAACACAAGCCCGGTTTTCTGTTTTGTTTATTTTCGTTTAATTTTCTGGAATTTATAATACAAGTTTTCCAACACTTTATATGAAGGCATAAGTCAACAAGGCTAGTAAGTCCATGGTTCAACATTTACATATTGTTTGAAAGAAAAGTTTGCAAAAGTCTATGAAACTCAAAATGTTTTTATTAATCAAGAGGGGTCGGAGTCAATTCGGGGTGATACTAATGAACACAAAGTATGCCCGAGGTATGATGGAGTATGTAACATGTTGGATTAACAGGGACCACACAAGTACTGTGCCTAACTATACCTTAATGTATCACGGTGAAATCAAAATACTTGTTAAGTTTAAAGTGGACCAACATATCTATAATTGACTTTGGGTTTTTGGCATAATAATATCCAATTAGAAGTGTGATTTAGGGCGCTATAGACAATATGATTCCATGCCGTGATCTTTCTTACCAATAACAAGTATATAGAATTTTGTAAATAAATTAATATAATTAATATAATATTAATTTTCTCCAAATCTAAATTTTTATAAAAAAAATTTATTTCATTCTTAAGTTTTGTTTTATCTTTATTTACTAGTTGAAATTAGTTCAACTTGTAATTTTTCTATTTAATTTTATCTTAATTTTTTTTATTATTATCTTCATTTTAAATCTCAATTTTCATTTTACCTTTAAATAATTTTTAAAATTTTTTAATTATATCTTTTGTTAATCTTATTTTCAAATTTCTTTTAATTTTATTTTCAATTCAAAATTTTCATTGAGTTTAATTTAAAAATTATTTTTCCTTTATTTTCAATCCTTTTGTTTGTTTGTATAAATCATGTTCTTGTTTAGATGTTTTATTTTAATTTTATATTTCTTTAAAGTCATTTTTAAATTTTTAATGGAAATTTTAATTTTATTTTATCTTAAAATTTTTATTTTCATTTTTATTTTAAAAGATTTTGTGAAAATGGGTTTATACTTACAACGAAATCCTCTATGCAAAGTTTGTTAAATCTAGACCCGACAAAAACATATATTGTATATATTTGATGTGCTTGGATTCGGTCGGGTTTTGAAATGAAAACATTTTCAGAGATCGAGGGTCAGAAGTGGAAATTTGTTTAAAACCTGGTTTATTTTGACTATATCGCGATTGGTTGACACTATAAATAATTTTTCCCTTCTCATTTTTCACTTTATTCAAACCCTTATCCATCTCTCTCTGCTCCCTGACAACCACCACCGCCGCCCCTTTTCACCTTCAAATCCCTAATCGTAATTATTTTTACCACAGTCTATACACAGATTTGTTGGTGCATAATGTCAGTAGTTCATAGTCTAGTGTCTGTAATCGAGTCTGTATTGTTTAATTATGTTTTGTATGTTTAAGCGAAGTTACTGACAAGTTCGCTTAACAGGCGAACTTGTTAGTCAAGCGAAGTTATGGACAACTTCGCCTGGACATGCCAGGCGAAGTTGTCGTGTATTTATAGTCCTAGGTTACGGCTTGGTTTAAAGGTGTCGTTTAAGTTCGTGTCAGTAGTTCGAGTTCATTGTAACGTGAGGACGAGAGTCTGTAACTGTGATATTACATCACGTGTTTGAGTTATAATATATAACGGGTGTTCGTGTGATTCGTGTTCTATACTCGTATCGATCTACGCAGGGATTCCGCACCTGAGTAGACCGAGATATCTCGTGCGATCCGTCCAGGGAACCTACAATTGGTACCAGAGCATTTGCTCGATTGTGTGGTTCGGGATATTCACGCGGGTATAGAAATCGTCCCGTTTCGACTATTCGCGGGACGTGTTTTCTGTGTTTTTGAGTCAATCTTACCTCCTACCATCGTGTTCAAGCCTTTGCACGGTCAAAAACCTCGTAAAATCCAGATTTCAGATCTGCAAAAACGTCCGTATTCATCAGGCGAAGTTGCCGTCAGGATACGTAGGGTTTCGGCGAAGATATAAGGTTAAGCGAAGTTATCCACAACTTCGCCTACCTTCTCAAGTTCGCCTAACTCAGCGAAGTTCTCTACAACTCCGCCTAACTCCTATGTTCGCTTACGTTAAGCGAAGTTAATCTTCTGCGAAGTTCTTCAGCGAAGTTAATCAGCGGCGAAGTTAAGGCTTAAGCGATGTTATCCGTAACTTCGCCTACAGTACTTTTCAGAAAATTTTTTGATTTTTTCGGGTTTCTTACTTTTCGGGAAAGATGTCGTCGATTAACATCTCTGAGTTAGTGAAGATGGAAGTTGAACCAGGGTCAGCTACTAAGGCCCCAAGATTGCTGAAGGGAACCGATTTCGTTGCATGGAAGGATCGGTTCATACAATATGTCAAGTACCAGGATGCGAAGATGTGGGTATGCATCCAGGATGGTTATATTCCACCAGTTATGGAGTATGAAGGTCGTGATCAAATAAAAAAATATAGCAAAATGGAAGAAGAAGAGAAAAAGATGTATGAGGCCGAGAGCAAGGCTCATGCTGCTATTACTATGGCTCTTCCACAAGAGATCCTTCATACGTTTAGAAAGTACACATCAGCAAGAGAGCTGTGGGAAGCTCTTGAGAACAGATTTGAAGGGAATGTAGGAATCCGGGCTTCAAAGATAAAACTGCTCAAAACCCAGTTCTCAGTCTTCAAGTATTTAAAGAATGAATCCTTAGATGATATTATCACTCGATATTACCATCTGATGACTGAACTGAGCAACTATTCTATTTCCTACCAAGAAGAAGAAATAGTTGAGAAGCTTCTAGATGCTCTCCCACCAAAATGGGAGATGTACACTGTGCTGATGAGGGAAGACAAAGACTTTCCCACATATGATCTAGAAACGGCAGTCAACAAGCTCAGAACCTTTGAGCTTAACATGGTCAGAAAAAAGACACCTACGGATCAGGTTCAAGATCCAGGTATGTATGGAGCTAAAGTCAACACTAGCTCAGGATCGAAGACTGAATCTGCTGCCTACTACTCGAAGGGAGAGTCGGGCGCAAACTCATCACATGAGGGTCATGTGTCAGTCAAAACAAATGGTGATGTTTGCTATGTAGCAGGTGGATCGAGTGGTTCTCAACCCCAGGTAAGCAAGAGTAGTTGCTCTCCAAGTATTCCCAGCAACAACTACTCTAAGATGCCTATGAGTGTCAAGTCTGCTGAAGAGCAGTTTGGTCTCTATGCTTCTTTTATTGCTTCCTATGAGAACTACATTCAAGGGAAGGTTGTTGATCCAGCTATGTTGGATGAAGACTATGACCAGATTGATGCTGATGATCTGGAGGAAATGGATCTGCAATGGCAGATGGCTATGATCGTAAGAAGAGTGAAGCGGTTTATGAGAAAGACCGGGAGAAAGTTTGTCGGTGGAAAGCCTGGGTTTGACAAGGCGAGGGTGAGATGCTACAATTGTCAGCAAAACGGTCACTTTGCAAAGGAATGCAGGAATGAGCGTGTGGAACGAAGTCAGGGCAGGTCTACACAGCAAAGTGGGGGTTCTAAATATTATAGTGCAATGATTTCCAGAGAAGATGGTGAATACAACTGGAACCTGCATTCTAAAGAAACTTTTGAGCAGGCAAATTTGGCGAAGGTTGAAACTGAAGAAAATAAGAAGGTTACCGGAGAAGAAAAAGCTCTTATGGCAGACGTAAATGACCAGCTCTCCGAGGTATGTTCTAAACCTACATGTTCTAAATGTGAAAACTTGTCTGAGCAATTAGCAACTATAACAGATCAGTATGTTAGGTTGGATGCTGAATTTAAAACCCTAAAAGAAGATCATCATTTTACAAAAGCAAGAGAAAATAGCTATAAAGTCAAAATAAAAGCTTGTGAAAAAGATGTTAAAAGCCTAAAAACAAAACTTGCTGAAAAAATTGAAGTGATTGATTTAAGCTATGAAGTTTTGGAGGAAAAAACCAAACTAATTGCTGATAGAGAAAAACAGATTGCTGATCACCAGGTAAAAGTGGTGGAACTGAATAGAAAACTAGAGCAGTTCAGAAATTCCTCTGCTATTCTTGATCACCTTGTTAGTGATCAAGGTTCCTCTGCTAAGAGAGGAGGAATCGGTTATCATGAGGTTCCACCACCTTATAATCACAATTACACTTTTAACCCTAGTGTTCAGAAATCTGTTGATTTTGAGGTTGCTCAGACAGTACCAGTTAAAATAACTTGTAAAGAACCAAATGTTAGTGGAGGCGAAACAAGTTCGCCTGTTTCAAGTGTTAAAATTTCTGATCCAAGTCCAGTCTCATCGGATTCGGATAAGTCATCCGAGTCTGGTAAGGCAAACGAGGAGGTGGTATTACCCAATGGTGGAGAGAAAGATAAGACGAATAAAAAGAGTCCTCCATTAAACCCGTACGTCCCACCATATGTGAGACGAACGGGCGGTAATAAAGCCTCGACATCTAAAACACCGGTTGATAAAAAGGTTGAGCATAGGTGTTGCTTTAGGTGTAATCAATTAGGGAACCTAGTTGCAGATTGCCCTCTGAAGCAGCTATTCAGAGGTGTAAGGCCTACTAAAACTGAGAATAAGCCTAATAGTTATTATCATGCTGCTAAAAATGAAAACCATTTAAAATTCAAAAATGTGACTAATTCAGGTTTTCATAGAAACAAATCTCAGTTTTACACTGCTAATAACCAAACTACAAACTTTAATTCTTTCAATTCACTAAGGTTTGGTAGGCCTCACAATCAATCTACAAGGAGGTATCCTAGTAGGACTTACAGGAATTATCAAGATACTAACTTTGGAAAGCCAAAGTTTGGGATGTATAGATCCAAGACCAATTGGTCTTGGGTCCCTAAATTCTAATCTTTTGCTTTATTGTGCAGGAACAGTTGAACAGGGCTGCCAACAATCTTTGGGTTGTGGATAGCGGCTGTTCCCGGCACATGAATGGTAACAAATACTTGTTACACGATTTGAAACCTGTTCAAGGAGGGAGAGTGAGCTTTGCCGGTGAAAGTGGTGGCAAGATTACAGGAATGGGAACGGTGTCGAACGGAAAGATGACATTGGAGAAAGTTAACTTCGTAGAAGAATTGAAGCACAATCTGCTGAGTGTGTCGCAGATCTGTGATAAGGAGTACACCGTTCATTTTACTAAGAATGAGGCGATTGTGTTGCAACCTGGTTTTCAGATACCAGAGGAGTGGATTGTGATGAAGGCTCCACATGAAAGAAATACGTATATTATGGATATGAGGTCGACTGAAATGGCCACGGAAGAATCATGCCTTATGACAAAAGCGAGCGAATCGGAGTCCGAATTGTGGCATAGGAGAATGGGACACATTCATCTTCGGAAGATGAACCACATTGTCAGGAATGGACTTGTGCTGGGCGTTCCCTTGAAGAATTTCAATTTTGAAGATAAATGTATAGCGTGCAAGAAGGGAAAGCAGCACAAGAAATCCCATCTCACCAAGAAAGTCAATTCAATTGCCAGTACTCTAGAATTGCTTCACATGGATCTCTTCGGTCCTGTGAATGCAAAACGTCTAGGAGGTACTTATTACTGCTTGGTGATCACTGATGACTACTCACGATATTCATGGGTATATTTCCTGAAATCAAAAGATGAAACGGCTCAGATGGTGAAGAATTTGATTACCAAAGTTGAGAACGTTATGGATAAAAGGGTTAAGTTCATCAGGAGTGACAATGGAACGAAGTTCAAGAATTTTGAGATGGAGATCTTCTGCCTTCAGAGAGGGATTGAACACCAATACAGCGCTCCGTATACACCGCAACAGAATGGAGTGGCTGAAAGGAAGAACAGAACATTAATTGAAGGAGCCAGAACAATGCTGGCTGATTCGAAGCTTCCTGTGGTGTTTTGGGCTGAAGCTGTTGCTACAGCCTGTTATGTTCTGAATAGAGTCTTAACTGTTAAAAGACTTGGTAAAACGTGTTATGAGCTTATGCATGGGAGAAAGCCCAACTTGAGTGGTCTTGAACCATTCGGGTCCCCTTGTTCGATTTTAAAGACAAATTCTAAATTTGGTGAAGTAGCCGATGAAGGAATCTTAGTCGGTTATGTTGTTGGGACTCCCAACAGACGTGTCTTTAATACATCGACCAGCAAGGTTGAGGTGGTGTGTAACACCGATATCACAAGTTACCAACCGCCAAAACCAAGCAACGGACCTGCTGAGTTTTTCGACTATGTTAAACTTTTTAAGTCTTTTAACATACCGTATTTGGATATTGCTGAAGAAGAAGAGAGAGTTGCTACGAAGATGATCCTTGATGAGGAAGAAAACCTATTACAAAGACAGCTGATCGATAAATGTCAACCTTCCTCATCAAATGCTGTCGATACCCCTGCTGCCTCGACTGAAGAAGAATTTTTCAATCCATTTCACTCTCAGCATGAAACAACCATTGACGAGCTCTCTTCTAACTTGGAAGACAATTTGCATGTCGGTTCTGTTCCGACCACGAGAATTCATAAAGATCACCCTTTGGAGAATGTGATTGGTGATGTGTCCTCCGGTGTACAAACAAGACGTAGCTTGAATGAGCACACCTGTGTTTACACAAGCATCAAGGAGACAAGGATAATCAACGAATGCTTGTACACCTGCTTTATCAGCCAGATTGAACCGAAGAATTATCAAATGGCTCTCAAGGACAGCTCGTGGGTCGAAGCTATGCAAGAAGAATTGGCTCAACTCAAGAAAATGGAAGTTTGGACTTCGGTTGAAAAACCGAAGCATGTGCATGCGATAGGCACAAAATGGGTGTTTAGGTGCAAGAGAGATGAGAAAGGGATTATCATAAGAAACAAGGCGAGGCTAGTCGTTAAAGGTTTTAATCAACAAGAGGGGATTGATTATAATGAAGTGTTCGCTCCTGTCGCAAGGTTGGAAGCCATTAGATTGTTTTTGGCGTTCGCTGCTTATAAGAAGATGAAGGTATTTCAGTTGGATGTGAAGAGTGCGTTTCTGAATGGGAAAGTTGATGAGGTAGTGTATGTTGAGCAACCTCCGGGTTTTCCTGACCCAGACTTTCCTGATCACGTGTACAAGTTAAGCAAGGCATTGTATGGACTACATCAGGCACCTCGTGCCTGGTATTCAACTTTATCAGATTACTTGCTTGAAAATGGGTTTGAAAGAGGGAAGATAGATAGCACGTTGTTCTTCAAGAGAGATGGAAGCGACTTCCTGCTGGTGCAAGTCTACGTGGATGACATTATCTTTGCTGCATCAAGAGTCTCCATGTGTCAAGATTTTGAGGCCGTCATGAAAAAGAGGTTTGAAATGAGTGCTATGGGTGAACTAATTTTCTTTTTAGGACTGCAGGTTGATCAGAAGAAGGATGGGATGTTCATTCATCAGACCAAGTATGTCCATGATGTGCTCAAACTCTTCAAGATGGAGGACAGCACTCCATTCGACACTCCAATCTGCGTCAATCACAAATTGGGTGCTGAGTCAGACGGTGAAGCAGATGTGGACCCAACTCAATATCGGGCTATTATAGGTTCTTTAATGTACTTAACTGCTTCTCGGCCTGATATAATGTTTGCTGTTTGTCTTTGTGCACGCTTTCAGGAAAACCCAAAAGAATCTCATCTGAAGGGTGTGAAGAGGATACTGAGGTATCTCAAGGGCAAACCGAAGCTGGGGTTGTGGTACCCAAGAGGAGGAGACTTGGAGTTAGTCGCTTACACAGATTCTGATTATGGAGGGTGCAATCAGAGTCGAAAGTCAACAACCGGAGGATGTCAGTTTCTTGGTGGCAGATTGGTGTCGTGGCAATGCAAGAAACAAACTTCGGTCGCAATTTCAACCTGTGAAGCAGAATACATGGCAGCATCCAACTGCTGCTCCCAGGTTCTTTGGATTCTACAACAGTTGCGCGACTATGGTCTGAATTTCTTACTTACTCCTATTTGCATTGATAACACAGCTGCTATCTCAGTAACTAACAATCCCGTGAAGCACAGTAAAACTAAACATATTGACATACGTCATCATTTTATACGGGATTGTGCTGAGAAGAAACTGATTGTGCTTGAAAAGGTGGATACGCTTGATAATTTCGCTGATCTTTATACTAAAGCGTTTGACAAAACAAGATTTCAAAACCTTATTGAACTGAATGGGATGATCAATCCCGAGTAACCATGCTTTTCATGTTCGTTTAAAAAAAAAAAAAAATGTCACTATCGCTTAAAAATATGTCGGTTGCCTCAGTTTGAAGGACGTGTCTTCGGATATGTTTTGGTCCTCATTTTCTACTTGTAGAATTTGAGGATAGCCATTAACCAAAGGACTGAAAGTGACCGGGGCGGTTTATGATGAGTTTTCATTCTTTCGCTTAAAATTAGTCGATCATACTTAGTTAGAAGGACACATACTTGTATGTGGTCGGTCCAGCTGATCCATTGGATCTTCGGGATAGCCGTTTACCTGAAGACTTTGTTTTGGTCGGTGCGATTAATGTTAAAATTTTTTTTGGGAAATGAAATTATTTTTTCAAGTCTACTACTTCGTAAGAAGTTCGTTTGCTATGTTTAACAGAAAATTGATCCAACCTTGGAAAATGATAGATATACTGATTCTGTGTGCTTAACTAGTGAAGTTATTAGGCTTAAAAGGCTTTAGGACAGTTATTGTATGTCATGGTAGCTTTTTATGGTGCGTAAAAGTAGATGTGATACAAACTAAATCTACTTGATTTTACGTGGAAACTCCTTACGAGTTTTGCATGTCTTCATATATATCTTTCCGAATGATTGGCAGAAAAGCGATTACCCAGTCATACACGAGCCCGTAAGTGTTCTGATTCCCGTGAAAATAGCGTTTCAAGAAACTGCAGTGATCCAGATTCGGGACTTGCAGTTGTTTACTACTCTGAAGTCTATGTAAATGTTTATCATAAAAAAAAAAAAAAAAATTATTATGAGTTATGAAAACATTCTAGAGTTCAAAATATCAAGACTTCTTAATCATGGAGTAAGAAAGAGAACGGGAAGCAGATGAAGAGTACTTACAAACTTAATCAGACACTATGGGTCGAAGTCAATTCGGGGTGACTTGGGGAAAGCCAAATACGCTTTGAGAATAGATAGGAGGCATCATAATCTCTGAGTTGTTGCCCACTTAATTTTTGAGATTAATTGAACTTAACTCGTATCACAGAAACGATGAAAACCATCTTAAGTTATTTACCTGCCTACAACCTGTTTCCTTCTGTCATAATACAGCTAAACACGGATCTATGTGACAGTCACGTAATTAGTATGATTCCTGTTCGGATCTTTTCTAAAACGTAGTAGTCCCTATCGAGACTGAAATTTGATCCCTTATACTTTAATTTTTTAAAAGTTTCTTGTACTTAGGTAGTTTTATAATTTTGTATCTGGTTACTTGGACTTGATCGTGTTATTTAATTCTTAAAGGGAAGTTTTAAAAGTTAATTGCAAAATGTTCAAATTATAAGGGTTGATTTTGTAAATATAGGCGATGTTGTTAAACAGGCGAACTTGTGAATAACTTCGCCTAGGCGAAGTTGACCGTAACTTCGCCTGTATAACTTCGCCCCTATATAAGGATTTTCAAAAGTCATTCGTTCATTATTTTCATTATCAGCGAACTTATTCCGAATATTCCAGCGAACTTATCCGATAAACAAGCGATCTTGTCTTTCGATTTCATCTTTGTTCTTTTTCTCAGTTTCCGTTACGATTCAAGGTTCGTGGTGTCGACATATCGTATAACACATGTTCTTTCTTGTTTATCTAAGGTCGTGTCGAACCGTTACGAAACCTCGGACCGTCGGATTTTTGAAACCATTTTTCAAACTTGTTTTTACGTGGTTGTGAACAACTTGAACGTCTAGACCATCATAAAATCGAGTTTTACGGAGTCCACAATCGTTAAATTCGCCAACGGCACGTCGTTCGAAATCCTTACTGTCGCCGATTCAGATTCAGGCGAACTTAAGGTTTAGGCGAAGTTATCCGTAACTTCGCCTGAGGCTCAACTTCGCCTGAGGCGATGTTGTGGTGAGGCAAAGTTATCATTAACTTCGCCTGGACCTTTTAATTTTTTAATTATTAGACGAACTTAAAGATGAAGCGAAGTTGTTCCCAACTTCGCCCAACTTTAACTTCGCCGATACATATTTTATCACAACTTCGCTCATGGTAACAAGCGAACTTGTGTTATACCTTAACGTTTATCTAACTTGCTTCGTTTGTTGCAGATATGGCTGCTATTGCCGGTGCTGGAGGTGCTGGAGGAGATGACGGAGATAATCAGAGGCAATTCTTCCCGGGTCACAATATGTTTATCACCTTAGACCCGGAAGCGAGTGGTGTGGAGGATTACCGTGAGATAATCACATTCCTCCTTCGCTCGAGGATATTCCACGCAATCACTACGACTCTGCCGATTTCCTTACCCAATATTGAGGATTTCTGGCAGACAGTGGAATACGATTGCCGCGTTGAGCCCCCGGTTATGCGAGCAACCGTCAACAATCAAGAAGTTCAGTTCTCTTCTGAACAAATACGGGTGGCTTTACGTTTTGGAGAGGAGACTAGGGATAACCCTACAGAGTTTGTGGCCCCGTTCTGTGATGGAGCGTTTCTCCGAATGGGCTATTCTGGTCCATTAGGTGATACTCAGAGGAGGAAGGGTTTCCTACTCGATCAGTGGCGCTTCCTCATGCACGTAATGATTGTCTGCATGTCAGGGAGGAAGGAGGGCACTGACGGGATGGGTGCGACCATGCAGTCCGCAATGACTGCTCTGACTTATAACAAACGTTATAGCTTCAGTCAGATGGTCTTTTATGAGATCGATAGACAGAGGAGAGCGATGGCTCGTGAAAGGTTCATCATGTATCCAAGATTCATTCAGATGATCTTGAATCATGTAGCTCCCACGTTGCCTCAACGACGCCCAATACGATACGTGGAGAATGTGAGCAAACGTATCTTCGCTCAATGCCGCACATCCAGTGCGAGGAGCAAGCCTGAACTGCGTCCAAGGCATACTCCACTCTTTGGGTACTTAATAAACCCGGGGTATGTTCCTGCTACTGGGGATGAGTTCAGAGACCCTCAACCACGACAGGTAGGAGCACCTCGAGATGTCTCTGCTGTGCCTGTTGTGTCGGCTGAGGAGGATGTAGACCTTGATGCTGCATTTGGCGGCCAAGGATTCTTCGATATGGACCGGTTTGATCCGCAAGAAGAGGTGCAGGTCTCTGCTGCACAGGTTCGGGAAGTAAATGTTACTAGAGCAGCTACGACGGTGGCTGACTCAGATCTTGATGATGTTATGGATGAGGCGAGAAGGATGTTGGTAACACGAGAAAGGACGTTAGGGAAGAGGAAGAGGACAGTTGATGATACTGAGTCAGAAGAAGAAGAAGAAGAAGAGGATATTCACAAGTTGATTAGACGGTCAAGACGGGAAAGGACATGTGCAGGTATGGGAGCTGGAGAGACTTCAAGAGTTGTACGTTTCGCTCCATCCGCACTGTCAGGTATGTCGATTGTTCCTACATCACTACAGGTCACAGGTTTAAGCGCCGCGGATGTTCCCGTGGTGGCTACATCATCAGCTTTTGGCATCCCAATCACTACTATCCAGCTGACGACTCCGGAGATTGTGTCTTTACCACCTCCAACGCTTACTCCTTTAGAGGTGGTGGCACAATTTGTAGAGTCGACAGTCGTTGCAACTGCAGGGTTGTCGGTCACGTTACCACCTGCGGTTACGTCCACAACTGCTTCTGATGTCCCGGTTACATTCGAGATCCCTGCTGAGTATACTCAAGACACATCTAACATGAGGTTTGATTTCGATGCAACCCTCTCAGACTCGGAGAGAATAACTGCACTTGAGCAGGTCGTGGCTGAACAATCAAGGGTGAATCTTGTCCAGACCCAGGCTATTCAGCGCCTTGTAGCAGAGAATCAACTACAGTCGTCCCTCCTGATTGAACATGGGAGAATTATAGATGCTATGAAGGAGTTCTTGGCATCTCAGGGGGAGACAGGCTGTAAAGGCGACGAGTTAAGGACAAAGAAGAGGAATGACAAAGACGATGATCCCAATGCATCGAAAGATGCAGGTGGTGAGTTGCCAAGAACTACTCAAGCTCTTGGGACTTCCACAGCTCAGAGGGAGTCTGCAGGTGCAGTTGGTGGTGATGAGGTGGTGATGGTTGATGATGAAGATGATGTGATTGATGCTTTGAAAGAATTAGATGATGATATGCTAGATGATGATGTGATGTTTGATGATGATGTGCTGCCTATTGAGGAGATTGAGAAGATTGGCGCACAGATTGTGATTGAAGAAGATGTTGAAGAAGGTGAAATAGTAGAAGAAAATGTTGAACACGAGATCCCAGATATTGAGAAAGCAGATATGGGTAATGAGAAAGTAATCGATGAGACTGAATGGGAAGAGCAGCCTAGGTGGAAGGAAGGCTATGCTCAGTGGTTCGTCAAAACGAAGAAACCAGCGGTCCCTACAATGTTTAAGAAGAGTTACAATATTAAAGGCTATGCTGAAGCGAAGAAATGGTTTATTTGCTGGATCTATGATGAGCAGTTGAAGCTCTTTGTGATTAAACGGTATGACGGCGTTCAGTATTTTAAAAGAATGTTAAGGTCGTTGAATACACTGCCGGAATGTGAAGTGAAAGACTTAGCCAGATTGGGGTTAATCAATCGAAATGACGATAATATGGCTAGAGTCATTGAGAAAATTGTATGGAGAGAGAGTATAAAAGAGAAGAAGTTTGAGCTGTTGAAACCGCAGAAGGGAAAACTTGTTGAAGACAAGGATAGAGGTTTGAGAGCTGATGGAAAACCTTGGATGGTCATGAAGTATAAACCGATCCGGTGCCTGAAAGAAGTACCGATGAAGACAATGCCCAAGGATGTGTTAAAGAACCTTAAGTGGTGGTATGTGGATTGTGAGACAGCAGAGGCGGTGATGGAAGACGAGGATGAACAAGAGCTCCTAAGAGTTTACGATCCGATGCATTTGGTAAACTTATCGCAAGCTGATCTAAAGGTGCTTAATGAGAAGAAAATCTTTTATATTCCTGCTTGGAAGGACGAAGCGAGGAAGTATCAAAGAATTGTGTCAGTGTGTGTTAGAGAAGGAGTGCATGCGTGAAGATACAAGATTGAAGATTCCAAGACAAGTGCTTAAAGATCAAGATATGAAGCTACTGCCAAGGGGGAGTCTGTTGGTGCATAATGTCAGTAGTTCATAGTCTAGTGTCTGTAATCGAGTCTGTATTGTTTAATTATGTTTTGTATGTTTAAGCGAAGTTACTGACAAGTTCGCTTAACAGGCGAACTTGTTAGTCAAGCGAAGTTATGGACAACTTCGCCTGGACATGCCAGGCGAAGTTGTCGTATATTTATAGTCCTAGGTTACGGCTTGGTTTAAAGGTGTCGTTTAAGTTCGTGTCAGTAGTTCGAGTTCATTGTAACATGAGGACGAGAGTCTGTAACTGTGATATTACATCACGTGTTTGAGTTATAATATATAACGGGTGTTCGTGTGATTCGTGTTCTATACTCGTATCGATCTACGCAGGGATTCCGCACCTAAGTAGACCGAGATATCTCGTGCGATCCGTCCAGGGAACCTACAAGATTTGCTTCTTATCGTCAGTTAATCATCAACACCATGGAAAACTTTCCCTTGGGTCATAATAGTTTTTGTTTATTAGAGATCCCGGCGAAGGAAGATTTCAAAGTATTCGTCTCAATGATCAAAGGATTACAGACATGTCCCTTGACTTATGCTATCTCAACTGATCGAGAAATTCATTATGCCTGGATCAAACAGTTTTGGGACAATGCTAAGACACATGACGAAAGTTCAAAGATCACGTTAAGAGTTAACAATGTAAAGGTGACCATAACTGAAGATGTAATCAGAAAAGCACTTAAGATTGGAGACAAAGCCAACTATCCTCGCACAGATTTCACTGATGAACAAATAACTGATTATCGGTTATGCATTGAAATGGTCATCTTGTGAGAAGAAATACCTACCAAACTACTGGAAGCTCTTATTTAACATTATTGCTCACTGTTTATCGCCTAAAAAAGATGGTTTTGACAAATTTAACACTGACTGGGTTGGTGTTACGCTGAGTTTGACCATGGGAAGAAGATACAATTATTCCAGACTGATCTTTGGATATATACAACATAATGCACTTTTAAAGAAGCCAAAAATGATTTATCCTCGATTTATTCAGTTTATTTTGGATCATTTTCTTCCTAATACACCCAAACCTGTTAAAACCGATGAAGTTGATAAATATGGGAAAGCAGCAGAGTTCTTTGAGCCCTTTCATGCCAAAGAGGTAAGAGATGTGGCAATGACTGTTATTCTTAAACCTACTAGCAAAAGTTTGTACACGTATAAAGGTAAGCAGTTACGTACTAAGTTTGGTCAGTTCATGGAGACAGAGTCAGATTGTGATAAGGTAGTCGTTGGAAATGATGATGATGATCCTGATGATGGTCAGGATGGAGGTAATGATAATGATGAAGAAGAACAGGCTGATGAACCAGAATCTGATCACCATCATTTGTTGAAGGCGAACACAGATCCAAAAAGAAGCATGATAAGAAGAAAAAGGGGAAGGTTGGGGAATCCTCTAAAAGACCTGTTGCTGATATTGAAGAAGAGGAAGACGAGCCAGAACGTCCGCTTAAATGGTTGAAGAAGGCAAAGGACTCCAAGAAGTCTTTACCTTCCAAGCTACCTCCACTCAAGGTAACTTTTCCTTTGACTTCTAAGATGGTATCCCATTCCCTAGTTACCCAAACCAGTGCACCTCAAACCACCATTTCAGACCTATACATAGGATCACCTAGAACATTAGCCAAAGCCCTTAAAACCCTCCAAGATAAACAAATCAAGGTCACAAAATCCACAACCAAAGTTACCTCACCAAAAGCCCCAACCAAACCTCGACCTCAACTTGTCATTAGGAAGAAATCCACACCCCAAAATCCATCCTTAGAAGACCAACCCACCAGCCTACCCTTAGCCATAACCACACCCTTCTCAACCCTAACCTTGCCAATCCCTATCACACAACACTCAACCATAGCCACCACACCTCCCTCAACCCATAGGAGCCTTGTGATTGATATCACATCCATCTCAAGTGGGAAGTCAAAGAAGTCTCCCGTGCCCAAAAATCCTATCCTCGATAGGCTCGCGGCACTAGAAGAGGCTAATGAGAACCGTGCCCAACGGGAGCTCAAGTTGATTAAATTTCACAAAGATCAACAAGCCATCAACCTAGAAGTCACTAAACAAAGAAATGAGCTGGCTGACAATTTGGCCATAATGCAACAGCAACATGACTTGGATGAGGCAGAAATTGAAAGACAAAGGGACTTGATCAACACATTGCAACAAATGATCAACAATCAGCAGGAATTGATGAACAAGACTGCGTTACAGAATGTTGAACATCATGTTGATTTGGGAAAGCTGACAAATAGGGTCACTCAGCCGAAAACTGATCTTCCTTCCACTTCTAAAGTTGCTGATGACTTTAGGAAGGAACTTGACTCTTCTCTTAATCGTGCTTGGTTGGATTTTGAGCGTCTTGAGTCTCGTTTTGGTGGGTTAGAAAATTCTGAGAATATGGAGGTTAGGAGGTTGATAGGTGAAAGTGATAGGTTGCGGGGTTTGGTTGATAGATTGCAAGAGCAGATTGAGGGAGAAAGTGCATTGCAAGGACGTGTGAACGAGTCACTCGTTGCAAGGACGTGTGAACGAGTCACTCGTCAATCGATATCTTGCTGTCTTGGAACTGATGCAGATGACTTACGAAGATGCTGAGAAAGTCAACCGGCGAAACACTTTGCTTGCTCATTTAACCTTTGATGCCGAAAGGATCAAAGCTCAAGGAAGTTTTCATGGATTCCTTTACATGGGAAATTCAGGGAAAGTTGGAGGTGAAGGTGGATCAGGGTCGAAGACTGTTTATGAGGCTGAAGTATTTGTTGGGACCGTCACCGGTACCGGGCTTGTTGTTACTACTGCTGTTACGTCTGACCAGGTCAGTACTAGAAGCTCAACACTTGTTGCATCCACCACTCGTGCACAAGTAAGTGCCGCACTCACCACTGCTATGGTTATTCGTCCCTATGTACAACTTGTAGCACAAGGTGGTGGTGATGAAGGTGATGGCAGTGATTATGTAAATGATGAGGATGATGATGATGAGTCGGATAATGGAGATGAGAAGGATGATGATGAGATAAAAGATGACGAGGATGATGACCACGAGTATGATAGTTATGATGACACTCATGGTGGTGGAAAGGTAATGATGATGGTAGTGGTGGTGGAAGTGGTAGTGGTAGTGGTAGTGGTGACGCCACTGAAAATAAGACTGCTGATGTTGAGCAGTCAAAGGAGGCTGGAAAGACGAGGGAAATGGAAGCTACGGTGGAAGCTGAGTTCGCCTCTTTATTTAACGTTTGTTCTTTTGCAGGTACCGTTCCCTCAGTTCAGAAAGCCGTTGAAAAAAATAAAGATGATGATGACGGAATCAACTATTCTCCCATCTTGACACACCACAAACTGGGGATAATGTTGAGCCAGCTGTTGACAAGCATGTTGTCGCTCCTGTTGCTACTCCTTCTCGAAGTAGATCAAGAAGAGGAATCAAGTACTATAGTGTGAGCGGGATGGGAAGCATGCGTTTGAGGTCGAAGCCTTATCATGATTCCGATCCCATTTTGTACGCCAGATTCCATAAAGATAGCAAAGATTGGCTATTCGACGTGCAAATGGAGATCTCACATATCTCTCTACCTAGATATGCACTCTCTATCGATACTTGACATGAAATACTTTCGAAAGACCGTAGCTCGTGATGATAGCAAGGACACTCTTGAATCATGGTTTAAGACAGTCTATTTGAAGAAGGAATGGAGAGATGACTACCCGACGTTCGCACTCAATCTGGGTAAGTCGTTCAAGGTAAAGAAGATCAATCCATTCAACAACAAGCCGTAAAAAAGAAAGATTATATAGGATGCCTGACAACCATGGCCCGCCAATCTGCCATGGAATGCCTTTTGAGGAAGACTTTCTTCACGACTTCATCGCATGGGAATTCGAAAACGAACACGATGAGGTCATCATGCATTGCACTCCCAGTCACGAGCTCAGATTCTTTTATGAGCATGAACTGGCTGGACTTGGAGTCCGCGACCTCTGGAAGCTAGTTGACTCGCCTCTCTGTACAGTTGAAGATGTCTGTCGTGACAACACGGACGCCATCGTTGCAAAGTTCAACAAGTTTGTCAGATTTCCCGTTGAAAAGCAACCTTTTGAAGAATATCTAGATGGTGTATTTGACTACAAGTCCGAATGCGAGTGATGATAAGGAAATAAAGCAAATACCAAATACTAGAGGAAGATTGTAAGGCTCGGTTTTGTTATTAAGTCTTTCGTATTTGTAACTCGTATTAGTTTACGTTTATGTCCGTTTACGTTTGTATGTATTGAGCCGAGGCCTTGATGTAGTTGAAGCCCATTGGGCATTTGTTAATGAAATGGGTGTATGATAATACACACACTATATATTGTGTGTGTATGTCATACACCAAGACAACCCCTTGCATTATTATTATCTAAGACTTACAAACTCTCTCCACTTACCTCACCCTCTTCTAGTTATCGGCCTCCCCTACATCACCACAAGATCCGAGATCTCGGTCTATCTAGTTGTTTCGGCCAACTAGTTGTGAGGTTGATCCAAGAACGACTAGTACTTAGTTTGTTGTGTTGTTTGATGCGGTCACGGAACCTAGAAAGAATGTATGTGTTACGCATTAAAGGTACTGAAGGATTCTTTCTAGTATATGGAGACACGAATCATAAGCGGATAAAACAGTCAGTATAGAATATATATATATATAGATGTTGCCGATTACTATAGTCAGAGGTTATCGTGCTGAAATTTAACCGAACTATCTCTTAATTATCTACTCTTATCCTATTAACGTAGATACTCTTAATATATTTGTATTTATGGTCAATGGGTCCGTTATGTTGTAACCATGTCAGCTGAGTTTTAACAAATTGCTACGACGTGTTGGCCAAAATGTGAAATGTAAGCCTTAAACAGGTCACATTTGAACCACACAAAAAACTCATTATAGGTTATTTGGTTATAATGCGGAATGTCCTACGTATTAAAGATTAAGCATCTAACATCAGAAAGGGACCATAAGGGATTTCCTGTGTATATATATTGTAACAGGTCGTTCGGGTTCATAAATGACATTCAACTTATTTTGGGTCTTTTCGATAAAGAGAGACAATTCCATGTGAAGCTTCTTTCCAATCATGTGGTAATGGTCTACTATCTTGTGCAACCAGCTGGCTATTTAAGCCATTCAGTATTTCAAAGCAAATCAACCACAACTTCCATACTCCAAAAAGTCTTTTTACCGAGTCATTTTTCTCCATCACGTCCTTCCTGTAGAAACACTACTAAACCTTTTGAGAGAAATGACCATCTTTATGCCACGGATTACACAAGCAAAACAGATTCTGAGACGATCATTCTCGAATGGGAGGAGTGCAGCAACACCCATGGACATTCCGAAAGGATATTTCGCTGTTTATGTCAGCGAAGAAGAGAAAAGAAGATTTCTGGTTCGCGTATCACTCCTAAGCAGGCCAGAATTTCAAGAACTACTGCAACTGGCGGAGGAACAGTATTAGTACGACCATCCAATGGGTGGGCTCACCATTCCATGTAGTGAAGACGTATTTGCTGATTTAGCATCACGTTTTAGTGCCTTGTGATACTTAACTTATCATATAACATTTTTGTAAAGAACATCAGCTAGGATCTTACACATATTTGTAAATAGAGATTCGTAACCATTTTTTGTGAAATTCAAATTTGGAGCAACCTCATGTTTATTGAACTACATATAACTTATGCTATACTCAATGACCATTTGGATGAAATACGTATTTCACGTTCTTTAATTTTTGTAGGCTGAATTTTAACCAAATGTATATACAGAAAGCGATAGAAGTGTATATGATTACTTAAGGATCTGTTTATAGAAAAAAAAGATTGAAACAAAGGGAAAGAGTCACGCAGTAAAGATCAATACACATATTAGTTATGCAATTGACATCAATCACAGTTTCATTCGTACTGTTTGGTTCGCCAACCACAACGATTCATTGGTGCATCACAAACGATGTGGAATTCGATTGAGTTGGAGTTCACGCTTGACTCCCCTAAGTTCAAATTAGTAATAAGTGGTTAGCTGGAACGCCTCGACCCGCTATTCAAATGTGTTATGTAAAACGCAATACATGGTTAAAAACGACAAACAATTTGTGTGGGTTATGTACATTAATTAGCCTGCGATCGCAAAAGCCGTATACCATTTCTCACTATTGGCATTACGGTTCATAGCTAGTCATTAATAAATTTCAATCACAGCCGCTATTCTAAACCTGATTATACAACTAATTAAGTCTTTATTTCAAAGAAATTCAACACGTCTACTTCTTTGATCGTCGAAGTTCTAGTACCTGGATTCAAGATTGTATGTGTTACGCGTTAAAGGTACCGAAAGATTCTCTCTAGGTCTATGGAGACACGAATCATAAGCAGATAAAACAGTCACTATAGAATATACATATATTTTTATGTTGCCGATCTCTGTAGTCAGATGTTATTGTGCTGAAATTTAACAGAACTATCTCTTAATTATTTACTCTTATCCAAATAACGTAGATACTCCTAATATATTTGTAATTAAGGTCAATGGGTCCGTTATGTTGTAACCATGTCAGCTGATTTTTAAGAAATTGCTACGACAGGTTTGCAAAAATGTGAAATCTAATCCTTAAACAGGTCACATTTGAACCACATAAAAATTCATTATAGGTTATTTGGTTATAATGCGGAATGCTCTAGATTAGGCATCTAACATCAGACAAGGACCATAAGGGATTTATGTTGGATATATATTGTAACAGGTCATTCGGGTTCATAAATGCTATTCAAATTATTTTGGGTCTTTTCGTTAAAGAGAGACAATTCCATGTGAAGCTTCTTTCCAATCATGTGGTAATGTCTACTATCTTGTGCAACCAGCTGGCTATTTAAGCCATTCAGTATTTCAAAGCAAATCAACCACAATTTCCATACTCCAAAAAGTCTTTTACCTAGTCATTTTTCTCCCTCAACGTCCTTCCTGTAGAAACACTACTAAACCTTTTGAGAGGAATGGCCATCTTTATGCCAGGGATTACACAAGCAAAACAGATTCTGAGACGATCATTCTCGAATGGGAGGAGTGCAGCAACACCCATGGACATTCCGAAAGGATATTTCGCTGTTTATGTCAGCGAAGAAGAGAAAAGAAGATTTCTGGTTCGCGTATCACTCCTAAGCAGGCCAGAATTTCAAGAACTACTGCAACTGGCGGAGGAACAGTATGAGTACGACCATCCAATGGGTGGGCTCACCATTCCATGTAGTGAAGACGTATTTGCTGATTTAGCAACACGTTTTGGTGCCTTGTGATACTTAATTTATCATATACCGTTTTTGTAAAGAACATCAGCTAGGATCTTACACATATTTGTAAATAGAGATTCGTAACCATTTTTTGTGAAATTCAAATTTGGAGCAACCTCAAGTTTATTGAACTACATATAACTTATGCTATACTCAATGACCATTTGGATGAAATACATATTTCACGTTCTTTAATTTTTGTAGGCTGAATTTTAACCAAATCTATATACAGAAAGCGATAGAAGTGTATATGATTTCTTAAGGATCTGTTTATAGAAAAAAAAGATTGAAACAAAGGGAAAGAGTCACGCAGTAAAGATCAATACACATATCAGTTATGCAATTGACATCAATCACAGTTTCATTCATTGTGTTTGGTTCGCCAACCACAACGATTCATTGGTGCATCACAAACGATGTGGAAATCGATTGAGTTGGAGTTCAGGCTTGACTCCCCTAAGTTCAAATTAGTAATAAGTGGTTAGCTGGAATGCCTCGACCCGCTATTCGAATGTGTTATGTAAAACGCAATATATGGTTAAAAACGACAAACAACTTGTGTGGGTTATGTACATTAATTAGCCTGCGATCGCAAAAGCCGTATACCATTTCTCACTATTGGCATAACGGTTCATAGCTAGTCATTAATAAATTTCAATCACAGCCGCTATTCTAAACCTGATTATACAACTAATTAAGTCTTTATTTCAAAGAAATTCAACATGTCTACTTCAATGATCGTCGAAGTTCTAGTACCTGGATTCCAGATTGTATGTGTTACGCGTTAAAGGTACCGAAAGATTCTCTCTAGGTCTATGGAGACACGAATCATAAGCAGATAAAACAGTCACTATAGAATATATATATATATATTTTTATGTTGCCGATTTCTGTAGTCAAAGGTTATTCTGCTGAAATTTAACAGAACTATCTCTTAATTATCTACTCTTATCCTAATAACGTAGATACTCCTAATATATTTGTAATTAAGGTCAATGGGTCTGTTATGTTGTAACTATGTCAGCTGATTTTTAACAAATTGCTATGACAGGTTTGCCAAAATGTGAAATCTAAGCCTTAAACAGGTCACATTTGAACCACACAAAAAACTCATTATAGGTTTTTTTGTTATAATGCGGAATGTCCTACGTATTAAAGATTAAGCATCTAACATCAGACAGGGACCATAAGGGATTTCCTGTTGTATATATATTGTAACAGGTCGTTCGGGTTCATAAATGCCATTCAACTTATTTTGGGTCTTTTCGATAAAGAGAGACAATTCCATGTGAAGCTTCTTTCCAATCATGTGGTAATGTCTATTATCTTGTGCAACCAGCTGGCTATTTAAGCCATTCAGTATTTCAAAGCAAATCAACCACGACTTCCATACTCCAAAAAGTCTTTTACCGAGTCATTTTTCTCCATCAACGTCCTTCCTGTAGAAACACTACTAAACCTTTTGAGAGAAATGGCCATATTTATGCCACGGATTACACAAGCAAAACAGATTCTGAGACGATCATTCTCGAATGGGAGGAGTGCAGCAACACCCATGGACATACCGAAAGGATATTTCACTGTTTATGTCGGCGATGAAGAGAAAAGAAGATTTCTGGTTCGCGTATCACTCCTAAGCAGGCCAGAATTTCTAGAACTACTGCAATTGTCGGAGAAACTGTATGAGTACGACCATCCAATGGGTGGGCTCACCATTCCATGTAGTGAAGACGTATTTGCTGATTTAGCATCACGTTTTGGTGCCTTGTGATACTTAACTTATCATATAACATTTTTGTAAAGAACATCATCTAGGATCTTACACATATTTGTAAATAGAGATTCGTAACCATTTTTTGTGAAATTCAAATTTGGAGCAACCTCAAGTTTATTGAACTACATATAACTTATGCTATACTCAATGACCATTTGGATGAAATACGTATTTCACGTTCTTTAATTTTTGTAGGCTGAATTTTAACCGAATGTATATACAGAAAGCGATAGAAGTGTATATGATTACTTAAGGATCTGTTTATAGAAAAAAAAGATTGAAACAAAGGGAAAGAGTCACGCAGTAAAGATCAATACACATATTAGTTATGCAATTGACATCAATCACAGTTTCATTCGTTGTGTTTGGTTCGCCAACCACAACGATTCATTGGTGCATCACAAACGATGGGGAATCCGATTGAGTTGGAGTTCAGGCTTGACTCCCCTAAGTTCAAATTAGTAATAAGTGGTTAGCTGGAACGCCTCGACCCGCTATTCAAATGTGTTATGTAAAACGCAATACATGGTTAAAAACGACAAACAATTTGTGTGGGTTATGTACATTAAATAGCCTGTGATCGCAAAAGCCGTATACCATTTCTCACTATTGGCATTACGGTTCATAGCTAGTCATTAATAAATTTCAATCACAGCCGCTATTCTAAACCTGATTATACAACTAATTAAGTCTTTATTTCAAAGAAATTCAACATGTCTACTTCTATGATCGTCGAAGTTCTAGTACCTGTATTCAAGATTGTATGTGTTACGCGTTAAAGGTACCGAAAGATTCTCTCTAGGTCTATGGAGACACGAATCATAAGCAGATAAAACAGTCACTATAGAATATATATATATATATATATTTATGTTGCCGATTTCTGTAGTCAGAGGTTATTGTGCTGAAATTTAACAGAACTCTTAATTATCTACTCTTATCCTAATAACGTAGATACTCCTAATATATTTGTAATTAAGGTCAATCGGTCCGTTATGTTGTAACCATGTCAGCTGATTTTTAAAAATTGCTACGACAGGTTTGCCAGAATGTGAAATCTAATCCTTAAACAGGTCACATTTGAACCACATAAAAATTCATTATAGGTTATTTGGTTATAATGCGGAATGCCCTACGTATTAAAGATTAGGCATCTAACATCATACAGGGACCATAAGGGATTTCATGTTGGATATATATTGTAACAGGTCGTTCGGATTCATTAATGCCATTCAAATTATTTTGGGTCTTTTCGATAAAGAGGGACAATTCCATGTGAAGATTCTTTCCAATCATGTGGTAATGTCTACTATCTTATGCAACCAGCTAGCTATTTAAGCCATTCAGTATTTCAAAGCAAATCAACCACAACTTCCATACTCCAAAAAGTCTTTTACCGAGTCATTTTTCTCCATCAACGTCCTTCCTGTAGAAACACTACTAAACCTTTTGAGAGAAATGGCCGTCTTTATGCCACGGATCACACAATCAAAACAGATTCTGAGATGATCATTCTCGAATGGAAGGAGTGCAGCAACACCCATGGACATTCCCAAAGGATATTTTGCTGTTTACGTCGGCGAAGAAGAGAAGACGATTTCTTGTTCGCGTATCACTCTTAAGCAGGCCAGAATTTCAAGAACTACTGCAACTGGCGAAGGAACAGTTTGAGTACGACCATCCAATGGGTGGGCTCACCATTCCATGTAGTGAAAACGTATTTGCTGATCTAGCATCACGTTTCGGTACCTTGTGATACTATATTTATCATATAACATTTTTGTAAAGAACATCAACTAGGATCTTACACATATTTGTAAATAGAGATTCGTAAAAAAATTTTGTGAAATTCAAATTTGGAGCAATCTCAAGTTTATTGAACGACATATAACTTATGCCATAAGCAATCACCATTTGGATGAAATACGTATTTCACGTTCTTTAATTTTTGTAGGCTGAATTTTAACCAGATATATACACGAAAAGCGATGGAAGTGTATCTGATTAATTAAGGATCTGTTTTTCTATAGATAACAAATGATTGAAACAAAGGGATAGAGTCATGAGGTAAAGGTTCAATACACATATTAGTCATGCAATTGACATCAATTACAATTTCATTCGTTGTGTTTGGTTCGGCAACCACAACTATTCAATGGTGCATCACAAACAATGTGGAAATCGACTGAGTTGGAGTTCAGTACCCTAAGTTCAAACTGGAACTACGTGGTTAGCTGGAACGCTTCAACCCGCTATACAAATGTTTTACGTAAAACGCAGTACATGGTTAAAAACGACAAACAGTTTATGTGGGTTATGTAAATTAACTAGCATGCGACCGCAAAAGCCGTATATCATTTGTCACTATTTGCATTACGGTTCATAGCTACTCTCTGATCATTTTCAATCACAACCGTTATTCTAAACCTAATTATACAACTAATTAAGTCTTTATTTCAAAGAAATTCAGCATGTGCTTCTATGATCGTCGAAATTCTTGTACCTGGATTCACGAGTGTATGTGTTACGCGTTAAAGGTACCGAAAGATTCTTTCTATGTCCATGGAGACACGAATCATAAGCGGATAAAACAGTCACTATAGAATATAAATATATATATATATATGTTGCGGATTTCAATAGTTAGTGGTTATTGTCCTGAAATTTAACAGAACTACTCTTAATTATCAACTCTTATCTTAATAACGTTGATACTCCTAATATATTTATAATTAAGGTCAATGGGTCCGTTATGTTGTAACCATGTCAGCTGAGTTTTAACAAATTGCTACAACAGGTTTGCCAAAATGTGAAATCTAAGCCTTAAACAGGTCACATTTGAACCAAAAAAAAAAATCATTATAGGTTATTTGGTTAAAATGCGGAATGTCCTACATATTAAAGATTAGGCATCTAACATCATACTGGGACCTTAAGGGATTTCCTGTTGGATATATATTGAAACAGGTTGTTCGGGTTCATAAATGTCATTCAAATTATTTTGGGTCCTTTCGATAAAGAGAGACAATTCCTTGTGAAGCTACTCTCCAATCATGTGTCAATGTCTGCTATCTTGTGCAACCAGCTGGCTATTTAAGCCATTCAGTGCTTCAAAGCAAATCAACCACAACTTCCATACTCGAAAAAGTCTTTTACCAAGTATTTTTTTCTCCATAAACAACCTTCTCGTAGAAATACTACTAAACCTTCATAGAGAGATAAATGGCCATCTTTATGCCACGGATCACACATGCAAAACAGATTCTGAGACGATCATTCTCGAATGGAAGGAGTGCAGCAACACCCATGGACATTCCCAAAGGATATTTTGCTGTTTACGTCGGCGAAGAAGAGAAAAGACGATTTCTTGTTCGCGTATCACTCTTAAGCCGGCCAGAATTTCAAGAACTACTGCAACTGGCGGAGGAACAGTTTGAGTACGACCATCCAATGGGTGGGCTCACCATTCCATGTAGTGAAAACGTATTTGCTGATCTAGCATCACGTTTCGGTACCTTGTGATACTATATTTATCATATAACATTTTTGTAAAGAACATCAACTAGGATCTTACACATATTTGTAAATAGAGATTCGTAAAAAAATTTTGTGAAATTCAAATTTGGAGCAATCTCAAGTTTATTGAACGACATATAACTTATGCCATAAGCCATCACCATTTGGATGAAATACGTATTTCACGTTCTTTAATTTTTGTAGGCTGAATTTTAAGGAGATATATATACGAAAAGCGATGGAAGTGTATCTGATTAATTAAGGATCTGTTTTTCTATAGATAACAAATGATTGAAACAAAGGGATAGAGTCATGAGGTAAAGGTTCAATACACATATTAGTCATGCAATTGACATCAATTACAATTTCATTCGTTGTGTTTGGTTCGGCAACCACAACTATTCATTGGTGCATCACAAACAATGTGGAAATCGACTGAGTTGGAGTTCAGTACCCTAAGTTCAAACTGGAACTACGTGGTTAGCTGGAACGCTTCAACCCGCTATACAAATGTTTTACGTAAAACGCAGTACATGGTTAAAAACGACAAACAGTTTATGTGGGTTATGTAAATTAACTAGCATGCGACCGCAAAAGCCGTATATCATTTGTCACTATTTGCATTACGGTTCATAGCT
The DNA here is from genome assembly GCF_021521415.1 of Bidens hawaiensis. Classification (NCBI taxonomy): domain Eukaryota; kingdom Viridiplantae; phylum Streptophyta; class Magnoliopsida; order Asterales; family Asteraceae; genus Bidens; species Bidens hawaiensis. Next base: position 733,710 of record NW_027491772.1, read on the forward strand.
ACTCTCTGATCATTTTCAATCACAACCGTTATTCTAAACCTAGTTATACAACTAATTAAGTCTTTATTTCAAAGAAATTCAGCATGTGCTTCTATGATCGTCGAAATTCTTGTACCTGGATTCACGAGTGTATGTGTTACGCGTTAAAGGTACCGAAAGATTCTTTCTATGTCCATGGAGACACGAATCATAAGCGGATAAAACAGTCACTATAGAATATAAATATATATATATATATATGTTGCGGATTTCAATAGTCAGTGGTTATTGTCCTGAAATTTAACAGAACTACTCTTAATTATCAACTCTTATCTTAATAACGTTGATACTCGTAATATATTTATAATTAAGGTCAATGGGTCCGTTATGTTGTAACCATGTCAGCTGAGTTTTAACAAATTGCTACAACAGGTTTGCCAAAATGTGAAATCTAAGCCTTAAACAGGTCACATTTGAACCAAAAAAAAAAATCATTATAGGTTATTTGGTTAAAATGCGGAATGTCCTACATATTAAAGATTAGGCATCTAACATCATACAGGGACCATAAGGGATTTCCTGTTGGATATATATTGAAACAGGTTGTTCGGGTTCATAAATGTCATTCAAATTATTTTGGGTCCTTTCGATAAAGAGAGACAATTCCTTGTGAAGCTACTCTCCAATCATGTGTCAATGTCTGCTATCTTGTGCAACCAGCTGGCTATTTAAGCCATTCAGTGCTTCAAAGCAAATCAACCACAACTTCCATACTCGAAAAAGTCTTTTACCAAGTATTTTTTTCTCCATAAACAACCTTCTCGTAGAAATACTACTAAACCTTCAGAGAGAGATAAATGGCCATCTTTATGCCACGGATCACACATGCAAAACAGATTCTGAGACGATCATTCTCGAATGGAAGGAGTGCAGCAACACCCATGGACATTCCCAAAGGATATTTTGCTGTTTACGTCGGCGAAGAAGAGAAAAGACGATTTCTTGTTCGCGTATCACTCTTAAGCCGGCCAGAATTTCAAGAACTACTGCAACTGGCGGAGGAACAGTTTGAGTACGACCATCCAATGGGTGGGCTCACCATTCCATGTAGTGAAAACGTATTTGCTGATCTAGCATCACGTTTCGGTACCTTGTGATACTATATTTATCATATAACATTTTTGTAAAGAACATCAACTAGGATCTTACACATATTTGTAAATAGAGATTCGTAAAAAAATTTTGTGAAATTCAAATTTGGAGCAATCTCAAGTTTATTGAACGACATATAACTTATGCCATAAGCAATCACCATTTGGATGAAATACGTATTTCACGTTCTTTAATTTTTGTAGGCTGAATTTTAAGGAGATATATATACGAAAAGCGATGGAAGTGTATCTGATTAATTAAGGATCTGTTTTTCTATAGATAACAAATGATTGAAACAAAGGGATAGAGTCATGAGGTAAAGGTTCGATACACATATTAGTCATGCAATTGACATCAATTACAATTTCATTCGTTGTGTTTGGTTCGGCAACCACAACTATTCATTGGTGCATCACAAACAATGTGGAAATCGACTGAGTTGGAGTTCAGTACCCTAAGTTCAAACTGGAACTACGTGGTTAGCTGGAACGCTTCAACCCGCTATACAAATGTTTTACGTAAAACGCAGTACATGGTTAAAAACGACAAACAGTTTATGTGGGTTATGTAAATTAACTAGCATGCGACCGCAAAAGCCGTATATCATTTGTCACTATTTGCATTACGGTTCATAGCTACTCTCTGATCATTTTCAATCACAACCGTTATTCTAAACCTAGTTATACAACTAATTAAGTCTTTATTTCAAAGAAATTCAGCATGTGCTTCTATGATCGTCGAAATTCTTGTACCTGGATTCACGAGTGTATGTGTTACGCGTTAAAGGTACCGAAAGATTCTTTCTATGTCCATGGAGACACGAATCATAAGCGGATAAAACAGTCACTATAGAATATAAATATATATATATATATGTTGCGGATTTCAATAGTTAGTGGTTATTGTCCTGAAATTTAACAGAACTACTCTTAATTATCAACTCTTATCTTAATAACGTTGATACTCCTAATATATTTATAATTAAGGTCAATGGGTCCGTTATGTTGTAACCATGTCAGCTGAGTTTTAACAAATTGCTACAACAGGTTTGCCAAAATGTGAAATCTAAGCCTTAAACAGGTCACATTTGAACCAAAAAAAAAATCATTATAGGTTATTTGGTTAAAATGCGGAATGTCCTACATATTAAAGATTAGGCATCTAACATCATACAGGGACCATAAGGGATTTCCTGTTGGATATATATTGAAACAGGTTGTTCGGGTTCATAAATGTCATTCAAATTATTTTGGGTCCTTTCGATAAAGAGAGACAGTTCCTTGTGAAGCTACTCTCCAATCATGTGTCAATGTCTGCTATCTTGTGCAACCAGCTGGCTATTTAAGCCATTCAGTGCTTCAAAGCAAATCAACCACAACTTCCATACTCGAAAAAGTCTTTTACCAAGTATTTTTTTCTCCATAAACAACCTTCTCGTAGAAATACTACTAAACCTTCAGAGAGAGATAAATGGCCATCTTTATGCCACGGATCACACATGCAAAACAGATTCTGAGACGATCATTCTCGAATGGAAGGAGTGCAGCAACACCCATGGACATTCCCAAAGGATATTTTGCTGTTTACGTCGGCGAAGAAGAGAAAAGACGATTTCTTGTTCGCGTATCACTCTTAAGCCGGCCAGAATTTCAAGAACTACTGCAACTGGCGGAGGAACAGTTTGAGTACGACCATCCAATGGGTGGGCTCACCATTCCATGTAGTGAAAACGTATTTGCTGATCTAGCATCACGTTTCGGTACCTTGTGATACTATATTTATCATATAACATTTTTGTAAAGAACATCAACTAGGATCTTACACATATTTGTAAATAGAGATTCGTAAAAAAATTTTGTGAAATTCAAATTTGGAGCAATCTCAAGTTTATTGAACGACATATAACTTATGCCATAAGCAATCACCATTTGGATGAAATACGTATTTCACGTTCTTTAATTTTTGTAGGCTGAATTTTAAGGAGATATATATACGAAAAGCGATGGAAGTGTATCTGATTAATTAAGGATCTGTTTTTCTATAGATAACAAATGATTGAAACAAAGGGTTAGAGTCATGAGGTAAAGGTTCGATACACGTATTAGTCATGCAATTGACATCAATTACAATTTCATTCGTTGTGTTTGGTTCGGCAACCACAACTATTCATTGGTGCATCACAAACAATGTGGAAATCGATTGAGTTGGAGTTCAGTACCCTAAGTTCAAACTGGAACTACGTGGTTAGCTGGAACGCTTAGACCCGCTGTACAAATGTTTTATGTAAAACCAGTACATGATTAAAAATGACAAACAGGTTATCCGGGTTATGTAAATTAACTAGCATGCGACCGCAAAAGCCGTGTACTATTTGTCACTATTCGCATTACGGTTCATAGCTACTCATTGATAATTTTCAATCACAACCGTTATTCTAAACCTAATTATACAACTAATTAAGTCTTTATTTTTTAAGAAATTCAGCATGTGCTTCTATGATCGTCGAAATTCTTGTACCTGGATTCACGAGTGTATGTGTTACGCGTTAAAGGTACCGAAAGATTCTTTCTAGGTCTATGGAGACACAAATCATAAGCGGATAAAACAGTCACTATAGAATATATATATATATATATATATATATATATATATATATATATATGTTTCCCATTTCTATAGTCAGAGGTTATTGTGCTGAAATTTAACATAACTATCTCTTAATTATCTACTCTTATCTTAATAACGTAGATACTTGTAACAACCCCAATTTTAGGTCCTAACTTTTTTTTTTTTTTTTTTTTTTTTTGCAAAAGATCACCCTCAGTTCCAGGCCCGAGTTATCTTAGGACAATTCGTTAGGACACCCAAAACAACACCGTCGTTAACCAGCCATATTATGAACACCCAGGCCATACTCAAAATGGGTCGGGTCAGATCCTTTTAATATACTAGCTTGACTAGACCCAATAACATTAAAACCAAATCCAAATTCTATAATACATAACATGCATATCCAAATTGTTACTATTTAACTTAACGGTCGATTTAACAATTATTATTATATCAAACCCGTGACTATATAAACGAACCAATAATTCAAAACACCTAAAATTACAATTTAGTAACCTAAATAACAAAAACTAAAGTATAAAAGTTACTATAATAAAACATTTGAATAATCATCTATAGATATGCATCTTATATACATTAATTAAATTTACAACATGTAATCCATAAAAGTAGCGTCTTATACCTGCTAATAACAAAAGCAAACTTGAAAACCTATCCTACCACTAAATATGTCGGTATATCTATGTTTTTAACTTAGATGTATTATTATGGTCTTTTCTCTTCAAAGTATATCTTATAAGATAAAATCTTTCCTTTTTCCTAGAAAATCTCCAAGAAGATTTAACCAAAACCAAGTTGCTTGTAAATCCTTCTATAATGTTTTGCTTATATCATCCTGGCAAGAATCCATCAAAATCTACCTATACTATCTCTAAATCCTACACAATCTTTTAGAAGATTTAGCAAATGTCAACTTCTTCTAGTATCTTTCCAAAATGTTTGAAGCCATCACCAAATAAACTTATTCCCAAGATGGAGATATGGAAATCAACCCTTTAGCCAATCCTAGAGCAAGTAAAGACTTTGCAATACCATCAGGAATTCTATAAATAGAAACCATTGATCGTTATTCATTCATCCTCACCACAAACATTCCCTCTCAAGCTCTCATGAATTCTTTTTGATCCAGCCTTTAATTGGACCAGGAAGAAGCACAAGGTTTTCATCAATTTTATACATGGTAGCAAACAAGAACAATCCCTACTTGTGTAGGTTTCATCCATGTTAGCTCTTCTTTCAGTTCTCAATATATAATCACTCTAAACCCAACCTTAAATTCATCCAGGAACCTAGCTCCTGCCCATTTTGTTTTGCTGCTGTAGTCAAACCCAATGATATCTCCATCATATTTGTCTATCTCTCTTACAAGTCTCCTAAAAATTTAACCAAATCAAATGGAGCCCTTCTATCAATATCTTCCAGAATCCTTCAAAATATAAATCCATAATATATTCAAACCCACACACTCCCAAGAATAGATTCGAAAATCATGATGGCAGGCTCTACTTGAGCAAATCACCAGAACTGTCGATCTTTCATTCATCTTCTCAAGCTCTCTTTAATACTCCAGCAAAAATATTTCCTCTTGAGTCCTCCTCATCTGACAAGGTGCAATCACAAGGTGTTCTGAAAGTTATATGCAATAGTAATCCAGTACCATCCTCTATATTATAAGACTTTAACTATGTTTACTTTGATTCAAGTTCTCAAGAATTTCCTCTTGAAGTCCAGCCCTCAATCTCGACTGAAGACCAACTAATTTTTCTGCCTAGATGGGTCAAGAACAAACCCAGGAAATCCGGGTGCAATTTCTACACATACACTTCTCATTCTTGTAAGTCTATGTTGCCTCTACGTGTTCAAATGATTCCTAATCATCCTTAACATGTTATCACCTATATTTACAGCCCCTGGACCCCATACTCGACCCACGTCAGCTTTAATCAACAACAAGAAACTCTCAAAATAGACCCAGGTTTGTCTCTGACAAGGCGATCCCAAAACCGTTGTCAAAATCATCGTTTTCTAACTTAGTATCTTTGTTTCTCACCAGGATTTGCACTAAACTTTCTACCCTGTCATGCTCATGAATTCCCACAGAAGCTTTGAGCCTCTTTGAAGTCTCTTACAACTCTCTTGAATCCGAGCGGAAAGTAGGTACCGAATCCTAACCCGTTCATAATTTCGGTTTTCCTATAAAATAAAGAAGTTTGGCACACACATAGTTATTGTCATATATCTTTATGTTTATAATATTTCTACAGAAAATAGAACCTATAATCCAAGAAAGATAAAAAGTCTTTGTAGGGCCAATATTCTATATTAGTTTTAGGATTGTGTATGTCTTTATATCGCTAAGATTCGGTGTAATACGTACCTCAGTACGTTTATTTTATAAGGACAAAATGTAATTGTTGGAGAAATGGACCCTATATAAAGGGTCACTTAATCCATTTCTCCACAACCTTGTGAATAAACCCTTGCATTTTCACATCCAAGTATTCCATATTCTCTCTAACCCCAAACTCTCTCTAACCCCTCACTCACCTTCTAGTTTTCAGCCCACACTACCCACATACAAGATCCGAGATCTCGGTCCAACTAGTTTCCGCCAACTAGTTGTGAGGTTGATCCAAGAACAACTAGTATCTTAGTTTGTTTTGTTGTTTGAACAGGTCACGGGACCTACAATTGGAATCAGAGCTTTAGGGCTCTACTAGTTGTAGATCTTGGGTCACAACCTTGGATTTTAGTCTTGTATGTGAAAAGACGGAATTTTGGAGAAAATAATTGGTTTCGGCTTCTTGTGTTCTTGAAGTTCTTGAGATATATAAGTTGTTCATGCTCAAGATGTTGTTCAAGATGTGTTAAAGTGCATGTTTGTGGTGTGTGATTCTCAAGAAATTGTGTTTGTATGGTTACATGTGAAGGATTGTGTCAAAAGATGTGTGTTGCATGTATTTGGATATGGTTGAGAAAGGTGACAAGGAAAGTGGGTTGGTGACTTACTAAATTTGTTTAAAATTTTCGCCTACTTTGTTAAAATCGATCAGTTTTCAAAAATGCTCAGTTTTCAAAATCGATAAGTTTCAAAAATCGATCAGTTTAAAAAATCGTCCAGTTTTCAAAATCGCTCAGTCTTCAAAATCGCTCAGTCTTCAAAATCGATCGGTTTTCTAAATTGATCGGTTTTCTAAATTGATCAGTTTCCAAAATCGATCAGTTTTCTAAATCGATCAGTTTCCAAAATCGATCAGTTTTCTAAATCGATCAGTTTCCAAAATCGATCAGTTTTCAAAATCGATCAGTTTTCAAAATCGCTCAGTTTTCAAAATCGATCAGTTTCTAAATCGATCAGTTTTCTAAATCGATCGGTTTCAAAATTGATCAGTTTTCTAAATCGATCGGTTTCCAAAATCGATCAGTATTCAAAATCGATCAGTTTTCAAAATCGCTCAGTTTTCAAAATCGATCAGTTTCCAAAATCGATCAGTTTTCAAAATCGAGCAGTTTTCAAAATCGATCAGTTTCCAAAACCGCTATGTTTTCAAAATCGCTCATTTTCAAATTCGACCACTTATCAAAAATCATTTTCAAAACCCACCCTTTTTAAATCTCATCTTTTTCAAAATCCCATCCTTTTCAAAACCCATCGTTTTTTTAAAATCCCATCGTTTTTCAAATACCCATCGTTTTTCAACAAAAATATAAATATATATGTCTTGCAATTCTAAGCTTGAAGGGAGTCTCAATATGAGGGAATGCCAAAATGACATATTAAAGGAAGAATTCAACATGTTTAAACATATTCAAGGAGAATCGGTTGCCTCTCTCATCAACAGATTTGAGTCACTCGTTACTAAATTGAGAATTGTCGGTATAATCCCTGAGATGTCTGAGATCAACATGAAGTTGTTGGATTCACTGCCTTACGCATGGAACCAGTGTGATTACCATCAAGAGAACGACAAACCTGGATACCTTAACACTCTCAGAGTTGACTTCTACCATCAAGCTTTGGTGCAAAGAAAATAAAGATGAGGCAAGTGATGCGGGTGTGAGCAGTCAAGCAAGTCCTATCATTCCCGAGTGTGCTGCATGTGGAAGTAGTCAAGCAAACACCTCGTCAAGCTCCACTGATGCGATTCCTACACCTGCCTCTCTCATTCCCGAGGTACACAAACTTTTCTCTCAAGAATGTATTGATAAAGTTATTCACTATAGAAACCATAATGCTAAAACTCTTGAACAAATTGATAGCATTAGAGTTCAGAATGATGATCTTAAAAAGGCTGCAAAGATTTATGCTACTAGGATTAACACTCATGGTAATGATATGGCAGATCTTAGGGAAAAAGTTTCCATTGCTACAAATTTAGCCAAACGTCATGAAAATCAAGTTATTGAACTAAACGCTAAAATTGTTAAATTGAAATTGAATTAACCCAAAAGAAAATTGTCATAGAAAACTTTGAGTTAGCTTCTGAAAAGCTGAATAAATTAATTGGGTCACAAATAGAGTTAAGAATAAAGACAGAAATAGGCTATGATAGTTCTGCAGTTCCACCGCCTTTTAATAATAACTATACTAGCCTTCCTCACTTTGATTTTAACTCTCCTAGAGAAAGAAATGGTCTATGGTATTGGTCATGTGCCAATTTCAAAGACATTTGTTCCTGCTGCTCCTAAGACTGTTGATTCAGCTGTTTCTTCAGTTAATCCTAATAGTAGTTCTTCTTCTGTAGCAGTTTGTGTAGAAGAAAGTGGGTTGGTGGAAAGGCCTGTTGAGGTGAACACATCAAGTTGTTCATCATCAAGTTGTGATACTGAGGATAATTCAAGTAAAAGAAAAGTGTTTGAAAATGATAATCAACCGAGTACTTCATATAAATATGTGCCACCAAATAAAAGATCATTTTCTCAAACAACTAATCAATCACAAATTCCCCAGTCATACAATTTTTTTGATAACAACTACTATGGTCATATCAACAAAATTTTGTTGATCCATATTATACTAATGTTTTTGATGATCGGGGTCAATCATCAAATGTATTTTATAATCATGTTTCTTTCCACGGATCACCTTTCCCACCACACCAACCATTTTATAGTTCTGATGAGTTCTATAGTGCTCCTTGGAGAAAGTGTTGTTTTGTTTGTGGTCATTCTTCTCACCTTGCAAGACATTGCAAGCACTGGTTCAAGCAACAACTTGATATTCAAAGGTGGCTTAGTCAGTCCCCAAAAGGTGCTTTTAGTAGCCCATATTCAAGGACTGGTCAAGCTGATAGTGAAGCCAGTGAAAATGGATGTGAGATCCAGGTCAATAAAGTAAAACACAAGAGAAAACATTTTTGGAGAACTAAAAAGGACAAAATCAAAAAGGATCCTAAGACTGAAAAGTCTAAGGATTCACCAAAAACAGTTTTAAAATCTAGAAAACAAAAGTCCAAAATTGTCAAAACCAGGGAACAAGATTGTGCTTGGATTCCTAAGGACTGCTTTTCAAGCAATGAGTCGCCAAGAAATAAACTGTTTTCAAGAAATAAAATCAAGTTTTGTCGATTTATGGTCGACTTTCCCAAGAAAACTAAGTCTCGGTAACCCATGTCCATTTAAACGCTTAGTGCATGTAGGGTCAATCAAGGAGGACTATCAAGGGTATTCGGTACTTAGATAGTGGTTACACCCCTCGCTATTTGATGCTAAACCATTAGATGGCATATTCGAGTCTTTCGTAAGCGACATGGGAGAACTACAAGAAAAGGGAAATGTTTCATACTTTGTGCTTCAACAATGCCAACCTTATTCAAATGGATCAACAACAACTTGTCGAGCTTTTCTCAGACTCATTTCGTCCAACTACTTCTTTCAAGTGATGGATCCCGCGTCAACCATTGGGCTTCGGTTTGAATCTCTTCAACTTTGTTATGTGATGTGACAATGCATGTTTAGGATATAGTCCATCTCACAACAGCTTTGTTGACCTTTTCACTAAAGCCATTGTTCTATTTTGAATAAAACAACCTATCTATCTTTATACATAAAATTGAAAATATTTTTCAAATATGTCTCAATTTTAGAGGGAGAAAAAGAGTTAACTTTAACTCACCAAAAATATTTTATATTATTATTTTAATTAAGAAAACCTGAAAAAGACTTAAGAGTATAATAGATTTTACTTTCTTTAAGAAAAACAAAAAATGAGTCACTTGACTTTTCAAAAATATTTTATATTATTTATTTTAATTAAGAAAATCTAAAAAAGTTTGAAAAGTATAATCTCTTGTTTATAGGGAGCTCCTGTTTAGAGGGAGTCAGATAAAACTAAAATATAAGAAAATTTTGAGAAATTGATCCGACCTTTGGAAAATGATAAAAAATTGTCTTAGGTGTTCCTAGCACATGAAAAGAGTAGATCAAAAGTCAACAAGATCATTGATTGATGTGTAGATAGGCTTAACAAATGAGTATCATAGTGATATAAACTTAAATATCTACCTATGCTAGTGGTTACACTCTTATGAAACGCTCGCCGACTCCAAATAAGTCATATTAATGAAGGAAAAAATCCTAATAGTCAGTCATACACGAGCCCGTTAGTGATTGGTCACAATGAAAAATTATTTCTTGCTTTAGCTTCAAATATATAAAATATCAAAAAATTATTGAAAAAACAGAAAAACTGCAAAATACTCAAAAAGTATTCAAAATCAACAACAAAAATATTGATAATTTTATCAAACAAAAAGGGGTATATTAGAACCACGTAACGTGGGGCAAACAAGTAAGTCCTAAACACTTTATATGAAAGCATAAGCCAACAAGGCTAGTAAGTCCATGGTTCAACCTTTACATATTGTTTGAAAGAAAAGTTTGCAAAAAGTCTATGAAGCTCAAAATGTTTTGATCAAATCATTAGGGGTCGGAGTCAATTCGGGGTGATACTGATGAACACAAACTATGTCCGAGGTATGATGGAGTTTGTAACATGTTGGATTAACTGGGGACCACACAAGTATTGTGCCTAATTAACCCTAACGTATCACGATGAAATCAAAATACTTGTTAAGTTTAAAGTGGACCAACATATCTACAATCGACTTTGGGTTCTTGGCATAATAATATCCAAATAGAAGTGTGATCTAGGACATTATAGACAATGTGATTCCATGTTGTGATCTTTCTCGCAAAAATATTGAAGTCATTAGAAAATTATGTAAATATTATTGTTATCTAATATTAATTTCATCCTTACTCATATTTTTATTTTATTTTATGTTTTAACTTCAAAACATTATGTATATATATTCGTAATATCTGATATATGAAAATTCTAAAAAGATTTTAAGTTTTTATGTGTTCGTACATATTTTATTAAACCTTTGTTCTATTCAAAATCATGTGTTTTGTTGTCAAGGTTGTTCATACAAAGTTCGTTGGAAACATGGGACTTAAACAGATCATTTAAAAGTTGAGAGAGTGAAATTGGTATTTTATGAAAAGTCAAAATAAAATAAAATAAAATTTCAGAGTTATAATGCAAATACTTCAAACCAAAAGCATGTTTTAAAAGGAATATTCTTCTTTGACCCTCAATAGGGTCTGTAAACGAATCTTATTTGCTCTAAGTTTTGTGCAGCAGTACATAGGTAGATCAAGATCAAGTGTCCTACGCTGCAGAGTTTGAAGTTGCCGATGCTGAAGCGCATAAAATAAAATGAGAACGTGACAGTTGGCTGTTGAACCTAAATATGAACAGATCGTGTCCGAAGATCAGTCGAAGAACAAAGCAAAGAAACAAGTCGGCACAAGAAAGTCAACACAAGAAAATTAGATGTCGAGCCTCCCACATCTGATGTTTCTAAAAATTGTTGCTGTCGATCCTTCCCAAAAAATAAGATTGAAGTTCAAGTCTTCAAGATCGGAAAATAAAGAATTGTCAAGATCCAATCTCGTTCAAGATCTTAGGATCAAGACAAGTACTAGATTTCGAGAAATAAAGACAAAGCAAGAAACTTGATGAAGGTTTCTAGACATACTCAATCCTAGAGGGAGATTGTAGGGCCAATATTCTATATTAGTTTTAGGATTATGTATGTCTTTATATCGCTAAGAGTCGGTGTAATACGTACCTCAGTACGTTTATTTTGTAAGGAAAAAATGTAATTGTTGGAGAAATGGGACCCTATATAAAAGGTCACTTAACCCATTTCTCCACAACCTTGGGAATAAACCCCTTGCATTTTCACATCCAAGTATTCCATATTCTCTCTAACCCCAAACTCTCTCTAACCCCTCACTCACCTTCTAGTTTTCGGCCTACACTACCCACATACAAGATCGAGATCTCGGTCCAACTAGTTGTTTCCACCAACTAGTTGTGAGGTTGATCCAAGAACAACTAGTATCTTAGTTTGTTTTGTTGTTTGATCCGGTCACGGGACCTACAGTCTTAGAATCACACGCGCACCCAACTTCACGCGTAAATCGTTAAAATGAACTTCGAAGGGACCTACCACCTAATAATATATGAAGTCCAAGATAATCCATAAAACCCATACCTTACATTAAGTAAAGTTATGATAAAGTTATTTTTAAGAAAAACAACCAAAGATTAAAGTTCTAAAACTATTACACAGTAAAACCGAACAAAAATGTGTTAAAACCTGGAACCAACACTGGAACCTTTAAACCCAGGTATAAGCTGCTAAGAAGTGAATATTAACATACCATATCATAAAAATAAGTGTCAAGTCATTTTGGTACGTATAAGTCATCAGTTATAATTGTTAGTAGTTAAAAACCGAGGAAACGCGTCAAAATCTCGTAACCATAGCAAACATTAATATCATCACACCAGAGTTTTCCTAAACTTATATCTACTATAAATAATAATCATAATGGGTTTATAAGTCATTAAAGTATTTTCATAATAGTTCTTATAATTTTTCCCGTTTAATATAACCGTACGCATATCGTAAGCCGGAAAATATAGACAAGGCCGAACCTAAAGATCTAAAGATATTAAAAGATGTATTTTTACAGGTTATCACTCTTATAGAAATGAAATTTAGGGAAGAATTTAGATAAACAAAACCACATAATAAATAGTTTACGGTTAAAGGGCGTTTATGAAACTTTTACACAAACATGGTATTTATCTAGTAAGTTATGCTTAAAATATTTTATCAAATTTTAAACCTTGAATATAACCTCATAACTAAGTGTCTAGTTTTGCTAATATCATAAAGCTAATACTATGATCTTGTCAAAAACAATATTTTTTTTATAAGATAATTGTCATAAAGTATCACCGGCCTTATACTAAAGAAAACAAACAAAAGCACATTATAACATCCCAAACCTTAATTTTTAAATCTTGAACTAGGGAAAACATTATTTATCTAACTTGTTATCTATCTTGTCGTTTAACTAATATCATGTAGTAATATAACCTAAGTCTAAAAAACTATTACAACTTTTTAAGGATACATTGTCACAACTCTTGATACAATAAACCAACACAATCCCAAACAACCTTAGTTAAGGTATTAACTTATGCAACTTAGGTCACGTGCACATATAATATGATGCATATTGTGTTTAGTGACATATTATATGCATTTAGGGATGTCGATCATTGGAGACGTTTGCGATGTAGCATACAAGATTTGATAGTATTTTTGTCTCCATGCATAAACCCAGGTGAGTTCTTGCACTACCCTTTTTCTTAAATTTTTGGGTGGATACATGCTTCAATATATGTTTTTGAACTAGTGGTGTATTGGTAATCAAGACCAATTTAGCTGCCAAAAACAATCCCCGACTTTGTAGCGCAATCATTAACTCCATTAGGAGCCAAGGAATATATGGGTAGTCCTATCTGGGAGACCCCGCACACAGTGGGCCTATATCATGGACGACCTCCACTGAATGATACAATGGTTATCTTGTGACGTATATTCGCACAGTTTTGTATCTTATGTTGGCAGACATAAGTAAATTTGACCCATAACAATAAGGGGTATGGGTAAGGGGTTTATATATTTTAGATGTTCACAGGTCGTGGACACAGGTTTGATTGTGAACTTGCTTAATGTGCACATACTATTTAGATAATTTATATATGTATGTTTTTATAAATTAAACTCATGAACTCACCAACTTTTTAGTTGACCAACTTATTTTAAGCATGTGTTCAGGTACTTTTTATTCGGATATTGGAGATTTAGAGTCTTAGACAAGAGTTCGCTTGGAGATAGAAGATTCTTTTAGAAGATTTATGTCGAACCGTATAGCGTACCCGAAGAAGCCATACATTTTCACTTAATTAGACGGTAGTTGAATTTCTAGCTTTGTAGTTGTATTAGACATTTGATTGTAAAATTGACCTAGTGTCTTAATATACATTTGTTACATTATTTCCGTTGTGTTTTGATTGGTATTCAATCGTCACGTCCAGCCCCCTAGTCGGGGTGTGACAGATTGGTATCAAAGCCAGCGGTTTTAGTGAATTAGGTTTCCTTAGAGATTCCTAGGCTTTAACCGACAAGACCCTAGGGACCAAACTATTAAGACACCGACATTGCTAAGGTTTTGACTTCCTTTTTGTACCTTAAGAAAACCTTAGATTCCTAAGCCTTGATTTCTAGGTTTTTTTTACGGATAAGTTACAAACGTTAGTTTATTGGAGTATGTGTATACCTAGGATGATCACTTCTATAATTTGTTGCACACACAAATAGTTCCATGACATAACAAATAAACATGAAATACAAAGAACACACACAATATGACTACAATGGGGGAATACTAGAATGCTATGTGAGGTGAACTAGCAATTACGGTCTGGAACGTAATTGTGAATTTACAGGCACATGAGCATTCTTGAAAATCCTATTGGTTTTACGTGAAACAGTATTTAGTACATGGCTAAAAACAACAAACACGTTATCTGGGTTATGTAAATTAACTAACATGCGACCGCCAAAGCCGTATATGTCACACCCTCAAAATCCACTAACGGAGTTTTACCGTCAGAGGGTGTGAACTGGCAGGATCGGAATCATTAGTTATAATCAAACCAAAGAAAAACGTTTAAATGTAAATAAGTGCGGAAGCGTAAAACCTTAATTCAAAAGTTGCGTCACGCAGGACGACTTAAAACCAAATGTAACTGTTAAAATTAAGTTTGCAGAATAAAGATGTTTTCAATTAATGCATGCTCCTAAACTGCGCGCCCGCCTCGGCTACCTGAGAATAACATACTAAAAGTGTCAACACAAGGTTGGTGAGTTCACAAGTTAAATAAGATAAATCGTTTAGCGTTTTGCGTAACCTCGGTCCGATGTGTGGGACTTCAAATGTTACGTTTGCCGCTTAGCCTTTACAAGTGATATATAATTTATAACAAAATCTTAAATATGCGTTTATCTCAGAAAATATGTTTATCGGAGTATGTTATCTCCCCCAAGTGAAAAACGTTTGAAAACAGTTCAAAGAGCGGGGTAAGTGAAACTCACTGTTTGCGAAGACTATCCCGATCTAGATCACCAAGTGATGCGCGTCGTAGAAACTCTCTAGCGTTCTAAATAACAAAGAGATTTTCTAAGTATCGGTACGTTTAACGAGTCTCTAGACTCGGCACATAATACCTATGCACGTAACAGATTTAGTGTTTCGTTTGTGAATTGTGTGTGACTTAAACAAGTACAATTGTGATACGATACATGAGTGAGCAATTACTTTCGTGTCACGTACTAACAACATACTTTACTAGCAATTTTCCCCGTAAGGGCATTTTGGTCAACAAACAAAGATTAACTAACCATTATTCCCGTAAGGGCATTTTGGTCAATTCATGGCAATCAATTAACAATTATTCCCCGCAAGGGTATTTTGGTCAAAACACAACAATTATATAAAAACTATCATATTTCATGCATTTTTACACAACTCAGCAGCTAGTTTCGTTATGACAGAAATTCTACTTGAAAGATTGCACTAGTTCACCGATCATAACATATCAATTAATTCACCAAAAATTACCACAGAAGCATACATATCTTAGGTTTCGAGAACATATTTTATCTTATTTTTATTCCACATATTTTTCTTATAATGACCAAAACATTACAGCTAACTCATATCAGTCAGATTCATGTGCAACAGAATGTTATTTGCAATTCCCATTAAACGAAAAATCCAATAAATGCAAGACCACTTGGGTTTGGTTCCTAACTCAATGAGTCAACTTCCAGAAGTGGAACCAACCCAATTGGTCTCGTAGTTCATGAGATATAACATTTACAACATAACCTAACAGCAGGTCTAACAGCTCAGCTTTGCATCACGTTTTTGTAAAATCATAAAAGTATACTTCCACTTATCCAAAAATTACGAATTTATACTTTATAGAAACTAGACTCAACCTAGTTTACTGCAGTACCCACAATCTCAATCAATTTTCACGTTTACACTTCGTTACAGTTAGTTAAACATCGTATATACATTCTGTCCAGAATCTGTTCACATCAAAACTCAACATAATAACAATCTATGAACTATCATGCATCCATATAACCCTCTAGACACTATAACTACTATCCATGCATATCACTTACACCATACATACAAGATTAGGGTTTGTGTTTTAATTCAAATCAAAGACAACAATCAATCAAGCAACAACATCAATACTAGTTATCAATCATCATGAATTCAACAACCACCATGTTAACTCATACATACATAAGAAAATCGGCTGCCTAGGGTTTTTGATTAACCCATTAAACATCAAAATCAAACAACAAGAAGATAAAGGATGATCAATTATACCTTCCTAGCACCTAGTTCTTGGATTAAACACTTGATTAAGGCTTGAATGTGTGTATGGAAGTGACGGCAGCCAAGGGTGTGGTGGGAGCTTGTTCCGATCGGGATTTTGAAGAAAGAATAATAATAGGTTAGGGTTTAGTTAAGGATATATTTATAATAATACAAGTTACACTCTAGTCCCTAATCTTTCAAGTGTTACATCTCTAGCCTAAACTAGTTGGTTCTTGTTTCTTGTTTAACAATCCACATAACAATCAAGTAACACACATATGCCTAACACATAATTATCACATAATTAGTGTTTTGACGTTTGTCGTTTATTTATCAATCGTTCGCGTCAACTCGTTTGCGTTTCGGTGCAAATCCCGAAAGACTACACATGTAGTAAGTGTTAAGCGTCATTTAAACCCTAGTTTAAATGTAATGAAGTGTGCGTTATAGATTCAACGATCTTAAAGTTTGAATTGACGGAGTTGAGTTAACGGGGTTAACCTGAAATTGACGATTGTCACATCATTCCCATGTTAAAGAATTTTCGTCCCGAAAATTTGAGTCAAGTCGTGATGAGAGCCTGAAAAAGTAAGAAAAAATTTTCAGTTTATCATATCATCCCCTAGTAGAAAGAAATTTCGTCCCGAAATTTAGTTCATACCTCCGGTGATGTTTGACGGTTTGCCGGGTTTCGCGGTTTTCGGTGTTTGGTTAGCCCTTCAAAAAGGTGAGGATACTTTTTCATCATGTGATCCTCGCGTTCCCACGTGAACTCCGGTCCACGTCTCGAGTTCCAACGAACCTTAACGATTGGAATTTTGCTGCGTTTGAGCGTTTTGGTTTCCCAATCCAAAACCTCGACTGGTTCCTCAACCGTAACTGTTCATCAATTTGTAGTTCCTCCAAAGGGACTACTTGGGTTTCATCAGATAGGCATTTCTTCAAATTTGATACGTGGAATACATCGTGTACGCCACTGAGTTCTGTTGGTAGGCCCAGTCGGTACGCCACCGGACCAATGCGCTCAGTTATCCGGTACGGACCAACATATCGTGGGTTGAGTTTGTTTCGCTTACCAAAGCGAACCACACCTTTCCAAGGTGAGACTTTGAGTAACACCCGATCGTTCACTTGAAATTCGAGAGGTTTTCGGCGCTTGTCGGCGTAACTCTTTTGGCGATCTCGTGCTGCTGCCATGCGATTTCGGATTTGAACAATCTTTTCCGAGGTTTCGAGTACCAGTTCCGGACCAGTTATTTGGCTATCACCCACCTCTGCCCAGCAGAGTGGTGATCGACACTTTCGTCCGTACAGCGCTTCAAACGGCGCTGCCTTAATACTTGCGTGGTAGCTGTTATTATACGAAAACTCTACCAAGGGTAAGTGGGGTTCCCAACTTTTTCCGAAATCTAAGACGCATGCACGCAACATATCCTCCAGGGTCTGAATAGTCCGTTCACTTTGCCCATCCGTCTGAGGATGGTATGCTGTACTCATATCGAGACGGGTGCCCAGTGCGCTTTGCAGCGACTTCCAAAAGTGCGAGGTGAAACGAGAATCTCGATCGGAAATGATCGAGACAGGCACTCCGTGTCTAGACACCACTTCTTTCATGTATACTCGAGTCAGTCTTTCCATTTTGTCTGTTTCTTTAATCGCTAGGAAGTGTGCCGATTTAGTCAACCGGTCAACGATCACTCAGATGGTATCGCATCCCGTCGGTGTCTTAGGCAAACCCGTAATAAAGTCCATTGAGATGTGTTCCCATTTCCACATTGGGAGTTCCGGTTGTTGCAGTAGACCAGATGGTTTCTGGTATTCTATCTTGACTCTGGCACAAGTCAAACATTTGCTCACGTAGGTGGCAATGTCGGCTTTCATGATCGGCCACCAGTAAAGTGCCTTTAAATCATGATACATTTTATCTGAGCCAGGTGGATAGAATATCGGGACTTGTGAGCTTCGTCCATCACTAGAGTTCTCAACTCTCCGTATCGTGGAACCCAAATCCGGTTCTCAAAATATCGGACCCCGTCCGATCTGGTTTCAAGTTGCTTGCTCATGCCCCGCATGAGTTCCGATGGAAGATTATCATCTTTCAAAGCTTCCAGTTGCGCATCGCGAATCTGATCGGGTAAGCTGGCATGAATCGTGAGTTGCAATGCTCTCACCCGTCTGGGTTTATCCGTTTCTTTTCTGCTGAGGGCGTCGGCCACCACGTTGGCCTTGCCAGGGTGGTACTTGATGGCACAATCATAATCTTTAAGCAGCTCGACCCAACGACGCTGTCGCATGTTCAGCTCCTTCTGATCATAGATATGTTGGAGACTCTTGTGGTCGGTGTAAATGGTAAACTTGGTACCGTACAAGTAATGCCTCCATATCTTAAGAGCAAACACTACAGCTCCGAGTTCCAAATCGTGGGTCGTGTAGTTCTTCTCGTGAACCCGTAGTTGTCGAGAGGCGTAGGCTATAACCTTCTCGAGTTGCATCAACACACAACCGAGACCTTGTATAGATGCGTCACAGTGTACCTCAAAATTTTCCGTTCCCTCGGGGAGGGCTAAAATAGGGGCGCTACAAAGCTTGGTTTTCAACAGTTGAAAAGCGGATTCTTGCGCGTCACCCCAGTTGTACTTAGTGCCCTTGTGAGTCAAAGCGGTGAGGGGTTGAGCAATCTTTGAAAATCCCTCGATGAAACGCCGGTAGTAGCCGGCCAGTCCTAGGAATTGTCGCACCTCAGTCGGAGTCTTAGGTGCTTCCCAGTTTTTGATGGCCTCTACCTTACCGGGATCGACGTGGATACCATTCTCGTTGATCACATGTCCTAAAAAGTGAACCTCGCGAAGCCAAAATTCACATTTCGAGAGTTTAGCATACAGTTGTTCCTTCTTCAGTAGTTCCAGAATTATCCTTAAGTTCTCTTCGTGGTCAGTCTCGTTCTTGGAGTAGACGAGAATATCATCAATGAAAACAATCACGAACTTGTCGAGGTACGCCTTGCATACTCGATTCATGAGATCCATAAATACGGCTGGTGCGTTGGTTAGGCCAAAAGGCATAACCGAAAACTCGTAGTGACCATACCGTGTTCTGAAAGCCGTCTTTGAAATATCTTCTTCGCGCACTCTCAGCTGGTGGTAACCGGATCGTAGATCGATCTTCGAGTAGTAACTCGATCCCTGAAGCTGGTCAAACAAATCATCAATTCGGGGTAAAGGATAACGGTTCTTGACCGTCACCTTGTTCAACTCCCGGTAGTCGATGCACATTCGGAAAGTCCCGTCTTTCTTTCGGACAAACAAGACAGGGGCTCCCCATGGCGATGAGCTAGGTCGGATAAAACCTTTATCCAACAAATCTTGCAATTGAGTGGACAACTCCTGAAGATCCGCCGGTGCGAGTCGATACGGGGCTCGTGCTATGGGTGCTGCACCGGGTGTCAACTCGATTTGGAATTCGACTTGACGAATAGGAGGGAGTCCGGGCAAATCCTCCGGGAAAACTTCCGGAAAGTCTCGCACAACCGGTATGTCCTCAATTCGTTTCTCCTCCGCGGGTTTCTCAACAATTTGCGCCAAAATTGCCGGATGACCCTTTCGTAGATACTTCTGTGCCTTCAACAGGGTAATGACGCTGGTGGTCATGCCGCTTCTCTCGCCTCGGACCTAAATGATCTCGCCGGAAGGGGTGGTAATATGGACTATCTTATCATGGCATATAATCTCCGCTCGGTTCTCGGATAACCAGTCCATGCCGACAACGATATCGAAACTACTAAGCGTAAAAGGAATAAGGTCGATGTCAAAGACATGACCTGACAGTTTCAACTTACATCCCGCAAGTATATGAGTTGTTATTACAGTTTTACCGTTAGCTAATTCAATAGGAAACTTAGCGTCTAACGGGGTTGGAGTAAGGTCTAAAAGTTGGCTAAAAGTTTTTGACACAAAACTCCTATCAGCTCCAGCGTCAAACAAAACAGAAGCAAAACAATCGTTTACAGGGAACTTACCAGACACCACATGCGGATCATTGCGGGCTTGACCCGATCCAATCACGAACGCTCTTCCTTTGCCATTTCCTCCACCATTACTGCCACTTCCATTACCCCCATTATTGTCATTCTGTTTCAGCTTGGGGCAATCCTTCCGGAAATGACCTTCCTGTCCACATTCAAAACATCCCTTAGTCGTCATCGGTGGCTTAGGAGCACCCTTCGCCGCAAGGTCAACTCTACATTCATTCGCCTGGTGACCTATCTTTCCGCATCTTTGACACTTGACACGGTCACACTGACCAACATGATGAAAGTTGCACCTGTTGCACTTTGGATATTTCCCAGCATATCCGCTCGAAACCTGCCCGCTACCGTTGTTGTTGTTGTTGTTGTTGTGATTCTGAGTGTTGAAAACTCCGAGTAAATTCGGGCTTACGGTAGTGGTGTTGCGGTGGGAGGTTTGAGGATGAAGTTCTGGTGTTGTCAAACTTTCTCTTCCCGCTGTTCGGGTTGCTGTTGTTGTTACTGTTGCTGACGTGGTCATTACTCGGGTTGTCACGGGCTTTAACAGTCGAACCCCTCGGTGGTAACGCACCCTGGGTCACAGCCTGATCCGTCAGTTTATGAGCCAAACGGATCGCTTGCTGGATCGTGGCTGGTCTGGAAGACGTCACCATACCCTGAATCTGTGGTGCTAACCCATCAATGTACATCTCTATCCTCTTGCTCGGCGGATCCACCATCCGCGGACACATCACAGCCACATATTAGTCTAAATAAAAATTCATGATTAAAACCATTGTATTCGCTACAAAGTATTCCCAATCAATCCTTAAAATCATAGAAAAATAATAGTTAGGATGGAGACAACCCCTCCATCTAAGTATCATCATCACTAGATGTCGTCATCTGAGGACACTTCCGAATGTGCCTCCTTCTCAGCCGGTTCTTCCTCCGGTTCTTCTTCGGGTTCCTCCTCGGGATCCTCCTCAGGCTCCTCTTCGGGATCTTCTTCAGGTTCTACTTCAGGCTCTGCCTCGGGCTCGGCCTCAGGCTCTGCCTCAGGTTCTGCTGCGTTCTGAGCAAGTTGCATTTGTAGGATATCGCAACGTTCTAACGCTATTTCGGTTCGGGTCCTTGCTTCTTGGAGTTGCTCTTTCAAGTCTATCATTTCGGCTTGCATCTTCATCATAACCTTCATCTGTTGATCACTAGTCTCTTGCATTTCTTTCATTGCCGCTGCCATGCGGGCAATCTCCTCCTGAGTCTCGGTTCCTTATTTAAACAGTCTGGAAACATTTTCTCTCGTGTAGCGCATGTAACCCACATCACGCTCCAAACAAGAAACGACAGCTGCGAGAACTCGCTCCACAGGTTCGGTTATGGGTGGTAGAGTGTTAGGGTAAGCAGGGTGGTTCGGGTGAGGCAATGGGGGAACTTGTTCACGGTAGACCATACGTCTGATCATGTTGGGGTACCAATCCCAGCTAACGTCGTTTTCATACAGGCCTCCGGATAGGCGGTACCTCTTCGGTGCGGGAGCTTCGAGTTCCGGGACTACGTGGGGTGGCGAGGCAGTAGGTAACTGCGGTTCCTTCCCGTGAGCATGCGTCATCGAATCGGATGATGATGAGGGTGGCGTCGACATTCCTACAGGTAAGCCGTGTATATGCGCGCGTATGAGTGAAGGAGGTAAAGAAATAAGATTTCAAGACTACACAAACCTATGCAGTGCGTATCATTATAACTAATGGGTTATCGCGGTTATAGTCTAGTATGCATGCAGCTTCTAGTTCGCTATAACCTGGCTCTGATACCAATATGTCACACCCTCAAAATCCACTAACGGAGTTTTACCGTCAGAGGGTGTGAACTGGCAGGATCGGAATCATTAGTTATAATCAAACCAAAGAAAAACGTTTAAATGTAAATAAGTGCGGAAGCGTAAAACCTTAATTCAAAAGTTGCGTCACGCAGGACGACTTAAAACCAAATGTAACTGTTAAAATTAAGTTTGCAGAATAAAGATGTTTTCAATTAATGCATGCTCCTAAACCGCGCGCCCGCCTCGGCTACCTGAGAATAACATACTAAAAGTGTCAACACATGGTTGGTGAGTTCACAAGTTAAATAAGATAAATCGTTTAGCGTTTTGCGTAACCTCGTTACGGCGTTTCAGTGTTGCGTAACCTCGTTACGACGTTTAAGTGTTGCGTAACCTCGTTACGACGTTTAAGTGTTGCGTAACCTCGTTACGACGTTTAAGTGTTGCGTAACCTCGTTACGACGTTTAAGTGTTGCGTAACCTCGTTACGACGTTTAAGTGTTGCGTAACCTCGCTACGACGTTTAAGTGTTGCGTAACCTCGTTACGACGTTTAAGTGTTTTGCATTACCAGATAGTGTTATGTCAAATTATATATCGATAGGTAGCTAATCTATACAACAAGTATCGCTAAGTGGTTCGCGACCGAAGCTGACTGTTTATCAAGTGCCCGTCACCAGGTCAATCCAGACCATGGTAAGTGTTAGCCAAAATTACACCCACTCAACCTCCAGTTGAGCTTAACGTCGGGTGGGGTTTGTCAAACCCAGTAGTACTACTCAACAGTGACTCGCTATTCCAAATATTAACCGGTCCGATGTGTGGGACTTCAAATGTTACGTTTGCCGCTTAGCCTTTACAAGTGATATATAATTTATAACAAAATCTTAAATATGCGTTTATCTCAGAAAATATGTTTATCGGAGTATGTTATCTCCCCCAAGTGAAAAACGTTTGAAAACAGTTCAAAGAGCGGGGTAAGTGAAACTCACTGTTTGCGAAGACTATCCCGATCTAGATCACCAAGTGATGCTCGTCGTAGAAACTCTCTAGCGTTCTAAATAACAAAGAGATTTTCTAAGTATCGGTACGTTTAACGAGTCTCTAGACTCGGCACATAATACCTATGCACGTAACAGATTTAGTGTTTCGTTTGTGAATTGTGTGTGACTTAAACAAGTACAATTGTGATACGATACATGAGTGAGCAATTACTTTCGTGTCACGTACTAACAACATACTTTACTAGCAATTTTCCCCGTAAGGGCATTTTGGTCAACAAACAAAGATTAACTAACCATTATTCCCGTAAGGGCATTTTGGTCAATTCATGGCAATCAATTAACAATTATTCCCCGCAAGGGTATTTTGGTCAAAACACAACAATTATATAAAAACTATCATATTTCATGCATTTTTACACAACTCAGCAGCTAGTTTCGTTATGACAGAAATTCTACTTGAAAGATTGCACTAGTTCACCGATCATAACGTCTCAATTAATTCACCAAAAATTACCACAGAAGCATACATATCTTAGGTTTCCAGAACATATTTTATCTTATTTTTATTCCACATATTTTTCTTATAATGACCAAAACATTACAGCTAACTCATATCAGTCAGATTCATGTGCAACAGAATGTTATTTGCAATTCCCATTAAACGAAAAATCCAATAAATGCAAGACCACTTGGGTTTGGTTCCTAACTCAATGAGTCAACTTCCAGAAGTGGAACCAACCCAATTGGTCTCGTAGTTCATGAGATATAACATTTACAACATAACCTAACAGCAGGTCTAACAGCTCAGCTTTGCATCACGTTTTTGTAAAATCATAAAAGTATACTTCCACTTATCCAAAAATTACGAATTTATACTTTATAGAAACTAGACTCAACCTAGTTTACTGCAGTACCCACAATCTCAATCAATTTTCACGTTTACACTTCGTTACAGTTAGTTAAACATCGTATATACATTCTGTCCAGAATCTGTTCACATCAAAACTCAACATAATAACAATCTATGAACTATCATGCATCCATATAACCCTCTAGACACTATAACTACTATCCATGCATATCACTTACACCATACATACAAGATTAGGGTTTGTGTTTTAATTCAAATCAAAGACAACAATCAATCAAGCAACAACATCAATACTAGTTATCAATCATCATGAATTCAACAACCACCATGTTAACTCATACATACATAAGAAAATCGGCTGCCTAGGGTTTTTGATTAACCCATTAAACATCAAAATCAAACAACAAGAAGATAAAGGATGATCAATTATACCTTCCTAGCACCTAGTTCTTGGATTAAACACTTGATTAAGGCTTGAATGTGTGTATGGAAGTGACGGCAGCCAAGGGTGAGGTGGGAGCTTGTTCCGATCGGGATTTTGAAGAAAGAATAATAATAGGTTAGGGTTTAGTTAAGGATATATTTATAATAATACAAGTTACACTCTAGTCCCTAATCTTTCAAGTGTTACATCTCTAGCCTAAACTAGTTGGTTCTTGTTTCTTGTTTAACATTCCACATAACAATCAAGTAACACACATATACCTAACACATAATTATCACATAATTAGTGTTTTGACGTTTGTCGTTTATTTATCAATCGTTCGCGTCAACTCGTTTGCGTTTCGGTGCAAATCCCGAAAGACTACACATGTAGTAAGTGTTAAGCGTCATTTAAACCCTAGTTTAAATGTAATGAAGTGTGCGTTATAGATTCAACGATCTTAAAGTTTGAATTGACGGAGTTGAGTTAACGGGGTTAACCTGAAATTGACGATTGTCACAGTATACCATTTGTCACTATTCGCATTACGGTTCATAGCTACTCTCTGATAAATTTCAATCACAACCGTTATTCTAAACCTAATTATACAACTAATAAGTCTTTATTTCAAAGAAATTTAGCATGTGCTTCTATGATCGTCGAAATTCTTCTACCTGGATTCACGAGTGTATGTGTTAGGCGTTAAAGGTACCGAAAGATTCTTTCTAGGTCTATGGAGACACGAATCATAAGCGGATAAAACAGTCACTATAGAATATATATATATATATATATATATATATATAATATGTGTTGCCGATTTCTATATTCAGAGGTTATTGTCCTGAAATTTAACAGAACTATCTCTTAATTATATCCTAATAACGTAGATACTCCTAATATATTTATAATTAAGGTCAATGGGTCCGTTATGTTGTAACCATGTCAGCTGAGTTTTAACAAATTGCTACGACAGGTTTACCATAATGTGAAATCTAAACCTTAAACAGGTCACATTTGAACCACACAAAAAATTCATTATAGGTTATTTGGTTAAAATGCGGAATGTCCTACATATTAAAGATTAGGCATCTAACATCAGACAGGGACCATAAGGGATTTCCTGTTGGATATATATTGAAACAGGTCGTTCGGGTTCATAAATGTCATTCAAATTATTTTGGGTCCTTTCGATAAAGAGAGACAATTACATGTGAAGCTACTTTCCAATCATGTGTCAATGTCTACTATCTTGTGCAACTAGCTGACTATTTAAGCCAATCAGTATTTCAAAGCAAATCAACCACAACTTCCATACTCCAAAAAGTCTTTTACCAAGTATTTTTTCTCCATCAACAACCTTCTTGTAGAAACACTACTAAACCTTCAGAGAGAGATAAATGGCCATCTTTATGCCACGGATCACACAAGCAAAACAGATTCTGAGACGATCATTCTCGAATGGAAGGAGTGCAGCAACACCCATGGACATTCGGAAAGGATATTTTGCTGTTTACTTCGCGAAGAAGAGAAAAGTCATTTCTTGTTCGTGTATCACTCTTAAGCCGGCCAGAATTTCAAGAACTACTGCAACTAGCGGAGGAACAGTTTTAGTACGACCATCCAATGGGTGGGCTCACTATTCCATGTAGTCAAAACGTATTTGCTGATCTAGCATCACGTTTCTGTGCCTTGTGATACTTTATTTATCATATAACATTTTTGTAAAGAACATCAACTAGGATCTTACACATATTTGTAAAGAGAGATTCGCAACAATTTTTAGTGAAATTCAAATTTGGAGCAATCTCAAGTTTATTGAAAAACGTATAACTTATGCTATAAGCAATCACCATTTGGATGAAATACGTATCTTACGTTCTTTAATTTTTGTAGGCTGAATTTTAACCAAATATATATACAAAAAGCGATGGAAGTGTATATGATTACTTAAGGATCTGTTTTTTTAAAAAAAAAAAGATTGAAACAAAGGGAAAGAGTCATGCGGTAAAGGTTCAATACACATATTAGTCATGCAATTGACATCAATTACAATTTCATTCGTTGTGTTTGGTTCGGCAACCACAACTATTCATTGGTGCATCACAAACAATGTGGAATTCGAATGATTTGGAGTTCAGGCTTGACTACCCTAAGTTCTAACTGGAACTACGTGGTTAGCTGGAACGCTTTGACCCGCTAAACAAATGTTTTACGTAAAACACAGTACATGGTTAAAAACGACAAACAGGTTATGTGGGTTATGTAAATTAACTAGCATGCGACCGCAAAAGCCATATACCATTTGTCACTATTCGCATTATGGTTCATAGCTACTCTCTGATAATTTTCAATCACAACCGTTATTCTAAACCTAATTATACAACCAATTAAGTCTTTATTTCAAAGAAATTCAGCATGTGCTACTATGATCGTCGAAATTCTTGTATCTGGATTCACGAGTGTATGTGTTACACGTTAAAGGTGCTGAAAGATTCTTTCTAGGTCTATGGAGACACGAATCATAAGCGGATAAAACAGTCACTATAGAATATATATACATATTTTTATGTTGCCGATTTCTATAGTCAGAGGTTATTGTGCTGAACTTTAACAGAACTATCTCTTAATTATCTACTCTTATCCTAATAACATAAATACTCCTAATATATTTGTCAATGGGTCCGTTATGTTGTAACCATGTCAGCTGAGTTTTAACAAATGGCTACGACAGGTTTGCCCAAATGTGAAATCTATGCCATAAACATGTCACATTTGAACCACACAAAAAATTCATTATAGGTTATTTGGTTTAGATGCGGAATGTCCTACATATTAAAAATTAGGCATCTAACATCAGACAGGGACCATAAGATTTCCTGTTGGATATATATTGAAACAGGTCGTTCAGGTTCATAAATGTCATTCAAATTAGTTTGGGTCCTTTCGATAAAGAGAGACAATTCCATGTGAAGCTACTTTCTAATCATGTGTCAATGTCTACTATCTTGTACAACCAGCTGGCTATTTAAGCCATTCAGTGTTTCAAAGCAAATCAACCACAACTTCCATACTCCAAAAAGTCTTTTACCGAGTCATTTTTCTCCAACAACGTCCTTCCTGTAGAAACACTACTAAACCTTTTGAGAGAAATGGCCATCTTTATGCCAAGGATTACACAAGCAAAACAGATTCTGAGACGATCATTCTCGAATGGAAGGAGTGCAGCAACACCCATGGACATTCCAAAAGGATATTTTGCAGTGTATGTCGTCAAAGAAGAGAAAAGAAAATTTCTGGTTCGTGTTTCTCTCCTAAGCAGGCCAGAATTTCAAGAACTACTGCAACTGGCGGAAGAACAGTATGAGTACGACCATCCAATGGGTGGGCTCACCATTCCATGTAGTGAAGACGTATTTGCTGATTTAGCATCACGTTTTGGTGCCTTGTGATACTTAATTTATCATATAACATTTTTGCAAAGAACATCAGCTAGGATCTTACACATATTTGTAAATAGAGATTCATAACCATTTTTTGTGAAATTCAAATTTGGAGCAACCTCAAGTTTATTGAACTACATATAACTTATGCTATACTCAATGACCATTTGGATGAAATACGTATTTCACGTTCATTAACTTTTGTAGGCTGAATTTTAACCAAATGTATATACATAAAGCGATAGAAGTGTATATGATTACTTAAGGATATGTTTATTGAAAAAAAGATTGAAAAAAAGGGAAAGAGTCACGCAGTAAAGATCAATACACGTATTAGTTATGCAATTGACATCAATCACAGTTTCGTTCGTGGTGTTTGGTTCGCCAACCACAACGATTCATTGGTGCATCACAAACGATGTGGAATCTGATTGAGTTGGAGTTCAGGCTTGACTCCCCTAAGTTCAAATTAGTAATAAGTGGTTAGCTGGAACGCCTCGACCCGCTATTCAAATGTGTTACGTAAAACGCAATACATGGTTAAAAAGAACAAACAATTTGTGTGGGTTATGTACATTAATTAGCCTGTGATCGCAAAAGCCGTATACCATTTCTCACTATTGGCATTATGGTTCATGGCTAGTCATTAATAAATTTCAATCACAGCCGCTATTCTAAACCTGATTATACAACTAATTAAGTCTTTATTTCAAAGAAATTCAACATGTCTACTTCTATGATCGTCGAAGTTCTAGTACCTGTTTTCAAGATTGTATGTGTTACGCGTTAAAGGTACCGAAAGATTCTCTCTAGGTCTATGGAGACACGAATCATAAGCAGATTAAACAGTCACTATAGAATATATATAATTTTATGTTGCCGATTTATGTAGTCAGAGGTTATTGAGCTGAAATTTAACAGAACTATCTCTTAATTATCTACTCTTATCCTAATAACGTAGATACTCCTAATATATTTGTAATTAAGGTCAATGGGTCCGTTAAGCAGGCCAGAATTTCAAGAACTACTGCAACTGGCGGAGGAACAGTATGAGTACGACCATCCAATGGGTGGGCTCACCATTCCATGTAGTGAAGACGTATTTGCTGATTTAGCATCACATTTTGGTGCCTTGTGATACTCATTTTATCATACAACTTTTTTGTAAAGAACATCAGCTAGGATTTTACACATATTTGTAAATAGAGATTCATAACCATTTTTTGTAAAATTCAAATTTGGAGCAACCTCAAGTTTATTGAACAACATATAACTTATGCTATACTCAATGACCATTTGGATGAAATACGTATTTCACGTTCTTTAACTTTTGTAGGCTGAATTTTAACCAAATGTATATACATAAAGCGATAGAAGTGTATATGATTACTTAAGGATCTGTTTATAGAAAAAAAAAGATTGAAACAAAGGGAAAGAGTCACGCAGTAAAGATCAATACACATATTAGTTATGCAATTGACATCAATCACAGTTTCATTCGTTGTGTTTGGTTCGCCAACCACAACGATTCATTGGTGCATCACAAACGATGTGGAATCCGATTGAGTTGGAGTTCAGGCTTGACTCCCCTAAGTTCAAATTAGTAATAAGTGGTTAGCTGGAACGCCTCGACCCGCTATTCAAAGGTGTTACGTAAAACGCAATACATGGTTAAAAACGACAAACAATTTGTGTGGGTTATGTACATTAATTAGCCTGTGATCGCAAAAGCCGTATACCATTTCTCACTATTGGCATTATGGTTCATGGCTAGTCATTAATAAATTTCAATCACAGCCGCTATTCTAAACCTGATTATACAACTAATTAAGTCTTTATTTCAAAGAAATTCAACATGTCTACTTCTATGATCGTCGAAGTTCTCGAACCTGTATTCAAGATTGTATGTGTTACGCGTTAAAGGTACCGAAAGATTCTCTCTAGGTCTATGGAGACATGAATCATAAGCAGATTAAACAGTCACTATAGAATATATATATTTTTATGTTGCCGATTTATGTAGTCAGAGGTTATTGAGCTGAAATTTAACAGAACTATCTCTTAATTATCTACTGTTATCCTAATAACGTAGATACTCCTAATATATTTGTAATTAAGGTCAATGGGTCCGTTATGTTGTAACCATGTCAGCTGATTTTTAACAAATTGCTACGACAGGTTTGCCAAAATGTGAAATCTAATCCTTAAACAGGTCACATTTGAACCACATAAAAAATGCATTATAGGTTATTTGGTTATAATGCGGAATGCACTACGTATTAAAGATTAGGCATCTAACATCAGACAAGGACCATAAGGGATTTCATGTTGGATATATATTGTAACAGGTCCTTCGGATTCATAAATGCCATTCAAATTATTTTGGGTCTTTTCGATAAAGTGAGACAATTCCATGTGAAGCTTCTTTCCAATCATGTGGTAATGTCTACTATCTTGTGCAACCAGCTGGCTATTTAAGACATTCAGTATTTCAAAGCAAATCAACCACAACTTCCATACTCCAAAAAGTCTTTTACCGAGTCATTTTTCTCCATCAACGTCCTTCCTGTAGAAACACTACTAAACCTTTTGAGAGAAATGGCCATCTTTATGCCACGGATTAAACAAGCAAAACAGATTCTGAGACGATCATTCTCGAATGGAAGGAGTGCAGCAACACCCATGGACATTCCGAAATGATATTTTGCAGTTTATGTCGGCGAAGAAGAGAAAAGAAGATTTCTGGTTCGTGTTTCTCTCCTAAGCAGGCCAGAATTTCAAGAACTACTGCAACTGGCGGAGGAACAGTATGAGTACGACCATCCAATGGGTGGGCTCACCATTCCATGTAGTGAAGACGTATTTGCTGATTTAGCATCACGTTTTGGTGCCTTGTGATACTCATTTTATCATACAACATTTTTGTAAAGAACATCAGCTAGGATCTTACACATATTTGTAAATAGAGATTCATAACCATTTTTTGTGAAATTCAAATTTGGAGCAACCTCAAGTTTATTGAACTACATATAACTTATGCTATACTCAATGACCATTTGGATGAAATACGTATTTCACGTTCTTTAACTTTTGTAGGCTGAATTTTAACCAAATGTATATACATAAAGCGATAGAAGTGTATATGATTACTTAAGGATCTGTTTATAGAAAAAAAAAGATTGAAACAAAGGGAAAGAGTCACGCAGTAAAGATCAATACACATATTAGTTATGCAATTGACATCAATCACAGTTTCATTCGTTGTGTTTGGTTCGCCAACCACAACGATTCATTGGTGCATAACAAACGATGTGGAATCCGATTGAGTTGGAGTTCAGGCTTGACTCCCATAAGTTCAAATTAGTAATAAGTGGTTAGCTGGAACGCCTCGACCCGCTATTCAAATGTGTTACGTAAAATGCAACACATGGTTAAAAACGACAAACAATTTGTGTGGGTTATGTACAATAATTAGCCTGTGATCGCAAAAGCCGTATACCATTTCTCACTATTGGCATTACGGTTCATGGCTAGTCATTAATAAATTTCAATCACAGCCGCTATTCTAAACCTGATTATACAACTAATTAAGTCTTTATTTCAAAGAAATTCAACATGTCTACTTCTATGATCGTCGAAGTTCTAGTACCTGTATTCAAGATTGTATGTGTTACGCGTTAAAGGTACCTAAAGATTCTCTCAAGGTCTATGGAGACACGAATCATAAGCAGATAAAACAGTCACTATAGAATATATATATTTTTATGTTTCCGATTTATGTAGTCAGAGGTTATCGTGCTGAAATTTAACAGAACTATCTCTTAATTATCTACTGTTATCCTAATAACGTAGATACTCCTAATATATTTGTAATTAAGGTCAATGGGTCCGTTATGTTGTAACCATGTCTGCTGATTTTTAACAAATTGCTGCGACAGGTTTGCCAAAATGTGAAATCTAAATCTTAAACAGGTCACATTTGAACCACATAAAAAATTCATTATAGGTTATTTGGTTATAATGCGGAATGCCCTACGTATTAAAGATTAGGCATCTAACATCAGACAAGGACCATAAGGGATTTCATGTTGGATATATATTGTAACAGGTCGTTCGGATTCTTAAATTCCATTCAAATTATTTTGGGTCTTTTCGATAAAGAGGGACAATTCCATGTGAAGCTTCTTTCCAATCATGTGGTAATGTCTACTATCTTGTGCAACCAGCTGGCTATTTAAGCCATTCAGTATTTCAAAGCAAATCAACCACAACTTCCATACTCCAAAAAGTCTTTTTCCGAGTCATTTTTCTCCATCAACGTCCTTCCTGTAGAAACACTACTAAACCTTTTGAGAGAAATGGCCATCTTTATGCCACGGATTACACAAGAAAACAAGATTCTGAGACGATCATTCTCGAATGGAAGGAGTGCAGCAACACCCATGGACATTCCGAAAGGATATTTTGCAGTTTATGTCGGCGAAGAAGAGAAAAGAAGATTTCTGGTTCGTGTTTCTCTCCTAAGCAGGCCAGAATTTCAAGAACTACTGCAACTGGCGGAGGAACAGTATGAGTACGACCATCCAATGGGTGGGCTCACCATTCCATGTAGTGAAGACGTATTTGCTGATTTAGCATCACGTTTTGGTGCCTTGTGATACTTAATTTATCATATAACATTTTTGTAAAGAACATCAGCTAGGATCTTACACATATTTGTAAATAGAGATTCATAACCATTTTTTGTGAAATTCAAATTTGGAGCAACCTCAAGTTTATTGAACTACATATAACTTATGCTATACTCAATGACCATTTGGATGAAATACGTATTTCACATTCTTTAACTTTTGTAGGCTGAATTTTAACCAAATGTATATATATAAAGCGATAGAAGTGTGTATGATTACTTAAAGATCTGTTTATAGAAAAAAAAGATTGAAACAAAGGAAAGAGTCACGCAGTAAAGATCAATACAAATATTAGTTATGCAACAGTTTCATTCATTGTGTTTGGTTCTCCAACCACAACGATTCATTGGTGCATCACAAACGATGTGGAATTCGATTGAGTTGGAGTTCAGGCTTGACTCCCCTAAGTTCAAATTAGTAATAAGTGGTTAGCTGGAACGCCTCGACCCGCTATTCAAATGTGTTACGTAACACGCAATACATGGTTAAAAACGACAAACAACTTGTGTGGGTTATGTACATTAATTAGCCTGTGATCGCAATTGCCGCATACCATTTCTCACTATTGGCATTACGGTTCATGGCTTGTCATTAATAAATTTCAATCACAGCCGCAATTCTAAACCTGATTATACAACTAATTAAGTCTTTATTTCAAAGAAATTCAACATGTCTACTTCTATGATCGTCGAAGTTCTAGTACCTGTATTCAAGATTGTATGTGTTACGCGTTAAAGGTACCGAAAGATTCTCTCAAGGTCTATGGAGACACGAATCATAAGCAGATAAAACAGTCACTATAGAATATATATATTTTTATGTTTCCGATTTATGTAGTCAGAGGTTATTGTGCTGAAATTTAACAGAACTATCTCTTAATTATCTACTGTTATCCTAATAACGTAGATACTCCTAATATATTTGTAATTAAGGTCAATGGGTCCGTTATGTTGTAACCATGTCAGCTGATTTTTAACAAATTGCTACGACAGGTTTGCCAAAATGTGAAATCTAATCCTTAAACAGGTCACATTTGAACCACATAAAAAATTCATTATAGGTTATTTGGTTATAATGCGGAATGCCCTACGTATTAAAGATTAGGCATCTAACATCAGACAAGGACCATAAGGGATTTCATGTTGGATATATATTGTAACAGGTCGTTCGGATTCTTAAATTCCATTCAAATTATTTTGGGTCTTTTCGATAAAGAGGGACAATTCCATGTGAAGCTTCTTTCCAATCATGTGGTAATGTCTACTATCTTGTGCAACCAGCTGGCTATTTAAACCATTCAGTATTTCAAAGCAAATCAACCACAACTTCCATACTCCAAAAAGTCTTTTACCGAGTCATTTTTCTCCATCAACATCCTTCCTGTAGAAACACAACTAAACCTTTTGAGAGAAATGGCCATCTTTATGCCACGGATTACACAAGCAAACAAGATTCTGAGACGATCATTCTCGAATGGAAGGAGTGCAGCAACACCCATGGACATTCCGAAAGGATATTTTGCAGTTTATGTCGGCGAAGAAGAGAAAAGAAGATTTCTGGTTCGTGTTTCTCTCCTAAGCAGGCCAGAATTTCAAGAACTACTGCAACTGGTGGAGGAACAGTATGAGTACGACCATCCAATGGGTGGGCTCACCATTCCATGTAGTGAAGACGTATTTGCTGATTTAGCATCACGTTTTGGTGCCTTGTGATACTTAATTTATCATATAACATTTTTGTAAAGAACATCAGCTAGGATCTTACACATATTTGTAAATAGAGATTCATAACCATTTTTTGTGAAATTCAAAGTTGGAGCAACCTCAAGTTTATTGAACTACATATAATTTATGCTATACTCAATGACCATTTGGATGAAATACGTATTTCACATTCTTTAACTTTTGTAGGCTGAATTTTAACCAAATGTATATATATAAAGCGATAGAAGTGTATATGATTACTTAAAGATCTGTTTGTAGAAAAAAAAGATTGAAACAAAGGGAAAGAGTCACGCAGTAAAGATCAATACAAATATTAGTTATGTAATTGACATCAATCACAGTTTCATTCGTTGTGTTTGGTTCTCCAACCACAACGATTCATTGGTGCATCACAAACGATGTGGAATTCGATTGAGTTGGAGTTCAGGCTTGACTCCCCTAAGTTCAAAGTAGTAATAAGTGGTTAGCTGGAACGCCTCGACCCGCTATTCAAATGTGTTACATAAAACGCAATACATGGTTAAAAACGACAAACAACTTGTGTGGGTTATGTACATTAATTAGCCTGTGTTCGCAATTGCCGTATACCATTTCTCACAATTGGCATTACGGTTCATGGCTAGTCATTAATAAATTTCAATCACAGCCGCTATTCTAAACCTGATTATACAACTAGTTAAGTCTTTATTTCAAAGAAATTCAACATGTCTACTTCTATGATCGTCGAAGTTATAGTACCTGTATTCAAGTTTGTATGTGTTACGCGTTAAAGGTACCGAAAGATTCTCTCTAGGTCTATGGAGACACGAATCATAAGCAGATAAAACAGTCACTATAAAATATATATATATTTATGTTGCCGATTTATGTAGTCAGAGGTTATTGTGCTGAAATTTAACAGAACTATCTCTTAATTATCTACTGTTATCCTAATAACGTAGATACTCCTTATATATTTGTAATTAAGGTCAATGGGTCCGTTATGTTGTAACCATGTCAGCTGATTTTTAACAAATTGCTACGACAGGTTTGCCAAAATGTGAAATCTAATCCTTAAACAGGTCACATTTGAACCACATAAAAAATTCATTATAGGTTATTTGGTTATAATGCGGAATGCCCTACGTATTAAAGATTAGGCATCTAACATCAGACAAGGACCATAAGGGATTTCATGTTGGATATATATTGTAACAGGTCGTTCGGATTCATAAATGCCATTCAAGTTATTTTGGGTCTTTTCGATAAAGAGAGACAATTCCATGTGAAGCTTCTTTCCAATCATGTGGTAATGTCTACTATCTTGTGCAACAAGCTGGCTATTTAAGCCATTCAGTATTTCAAAGCAAATCAACCACAACTTCCATACTCCAAAAAGTCTTTTACCGAGTCATTTTTCTCCATCAACGTCCTTCCTGTAGAAACACTACTAAACCTTTTGAGAGAAATGGCCATCTTTATGCCACGGATTACACAAGCAAACAAGATTCTGAGACGATCATTCTCGAATGGAAGGAGTGCAGCAACACCCATGGACATTCCGAAAGGATATTTTGCAGTTTATGTCGGCGAAGAAGAGAAAGAAGATTTCTGGTTCGTGTTTCTCTCCTAAGCAGGCCAGAATTTCAAGAACTACTGCAACTGGCGGAGGAACAGTATGAGTACGACCATCCAATGGGTGGGCTCACCATTCCATGTAGTGAAGACGTATTTGCTGATTTAGCATCACGTTTTGGTGCGTTGTGATACTTATTTTATCATATAACATTTTTGTAAAGAACATCAGCTAGGATCTTACACATATTTGTAAATAGAGATTCAAAACCATTTTTTGTGAAATTCAAAGTTGAAGCAACCTCAAGTTTATTGAACTACATGTAACTTATGCTATACTCAATGACCATTTGGATGAAATACGTATTTCACATTCTTTAACTTTTGTAGGCTGAATTTTAACCAAATGTATATATATAAAGCGATAGAAGTGTATATGATTACTTAAAGATCTGTTTATAGTAAAAAAAGATTGAAACAAAGGGAAAGAGTCACGCAGTAAAGATCAATACAAATATTAGTTATGCAATTGACATCAATCACAGTTTCATTCGTTGTGTTTGGTTCTCCAACCACAACGATTCATTGGTGCATCACAAACGATGTGGAATTCGATTGAGTTGGAGTTCAGGCTTGACTCCCCTAAGTTCAAAGTAGTAATAAGTGGTTAGCTGGAACGCCTCGACCCGCTATTCAAATGTGATACGTAAAACGCAATAGATGGTTAAAAACGACAAACAATTTGTGTGGGTTATGTACATTAATTAGCCTGTGATCGCAATTGCCGTATACCATTTCTCACAATTGGCATTACGGTTCATGGCTAGTCATTAATAAATTTCAATCACAGCCGCTATTCTAAACCTGATTATACAACTAGTTAAGTCTTTATTTCAAAGAAATTCAACATGTCTACTTCTATGATCGTCGAAGTTCTAGTACCTGTATTCAAGTTTGTATGTGTTACGCGTTAAAGGTACCGAAAGATTCTCTCTAGGTCTATGGAGACACGAATCATAAGCAGATAAAACAGTCACTATAAAATATATATATTTTTATGTTGCCGATTTATGTAGTCAGAGGTTATTGTGCTGAAATTTAACAGAACTATCTCTTAATTATCTACTGTTATCCTAATAACGTAGATACTCCTTATATATTTGTAATTAAGGTCACTGGGTCCGTTATGTTGTAACCATGTCAGCTGATTTTTAACAAATTGCTACGACAGGTTTGCCAAAATGTGAAATCTAATCCTTAAACAGGTCACATTTGAACCACATAAAAAATTCATTATAGGTTATTTGGTTATAATGCGGAATGCCCTACGTATTAAAGATTAGGCATCTAACATCAGACAAGGACCATAAGGGATTTCATGTTGGATATATATTGTAACAGGTCGTTCGGATTCATAAATGCCATTCAAATTATTTTGGGTCTTTTCGATAAAGAGAGACAATTCCATGTGAAGCTTCTTTCCAATCATGTGGTAATGTCTACTATCTTGTGCAACCAGCTGGCTATTTAAGCCATTCAGTATTTCAAAGCAAATCAACCACAACTTCCCTACTCCAAAAAGTCTTTTACCGAGTCATTTTTCTCCATCAACGTCCTTCCTGTAGAAACACTACTAAACCTTTTGAGAGAAATGGCCATCTTTATGCCACGGATTACACAAGCAAACAAGATTCTGAGACGATCATTCTCGAATGGAAGGAGTGCAGCAACACCCATGGACATTCCGAAAGGATATTTTGCAGTTTATGTCGGCGAAGAAGAGAAAAGAAGATTTCTGGTTCGTGTTTCTCTCCTAAGCAGGCCAGAATTTCAAGAACTACTGCAACTGGCGGAGGAACAGTATGAGTACGACCATCCAATGGGTGGGCTCACCATTCCATGTAGTGAAGACGTATTTGCTGATTTAGCATCACGTTTTGGTGCCTTGTGATTCTTAATTTATCATATAACATTTTTGTAAAGAACATCAGCTAGGATCTTACACATATTTGTAAATAGAGATTCATAACCATTTTTTGTGAAATTCAAAGTTGGAGCAACCTCAAGTTTATTGAACTACATATAACTTATGCTATACTCAATGACCATTTGGATGAAATACGTATTTCACATTCTTTAACTTTTGTAGGCTGAATTTTAACCAAATGTATATATATATATAAAGCGATAGAAGTGTATATGATTACTTAAAGATCTGTTTATAGAAAAAAAAGATTGAAACAAAGGGAAAGAGACACGCAGTAAAGATCAATACACATATTAGTTATGCAATTGACATCAATCACATTTTCATTCGTTGTGTTTGGTTCTCCAACCACAACGATTCATTGGTGCATCACAAACGATGTGAAATTCGATTGAGTTGGAGTTCAGGCTTGACTCCCCTAAGTTCAAAGTAGTAATAAGTGGTTAGCTGGAACGCCTCGACCCGCTATTCAAATGTGTTACGTAAAACGCAATACATGGTTAAAAACGACAAACAACTTGTGTGGGTTATGTACATTAATTAGCCTGTGATCGCAATTGCCGTATACCATTTCTCACAATTGGCATTACGGTTCATGGCTAGTCATTAATAAATTTCAATCACAGCCGCTATTCTAAACCTGATTATACAACTAGTTAAG
This sequence comes from Bidens hawaiensis, assembly GCF_021521415.1. Classification (NCBI taxonomy): domain Eukaryota; kingdom Viridiplantae; phylum Streptophyta; class Magnoliopsida; order Asterales; family Asteraceae; genus Bidens; species Bidens hawaiensis. The sequence goes on from NW_027491772.1 coordinate 772,489, forward strand.
TCTTTATTTCAAAGAAATTCAACATGTCTACTTCTATGATCGTCGAAGTTCTAGTACCTGTATTCAAGTTTGTATGTGTTACGCGTTAAAGGTACCGAAAGATTCTCTCTAGGTCTATGGAGACACGAATCATAAGCAGATAAAACAGTCACTATAAAATATATATATTTTTATGTTGCCGATTTATGTAGTCAGAGGTTATTGTGCTGAAATTTAACGGAACTATCTCTTAATTATCTACTGTTATCCTAATAACGTAGATACTCCTTATATATTTGTAATTAAGGTCAATGGGTCCGTTATGTTGTAACCATGTCAGCTGATTTTTAACAAATTGCTACGACAGGTTTGCCAAAATGTGAAATCTAATCCTTAAACAGGTCACATTTGAACCACATAAAAAATTCATTATAGGTTATTTGGTTATAATGCGGAATGCCCTACGTATTAAAGATTAGGCATCTAACATCAGACAAGGACCATAAGGGATTTCATGTTGGATATATATTGTAACAGGTCGTTCGGATTCATAAATGCCATTCAAATTATTTTGGGTCTTTTCGATAAAGAGAGACAATTCCATGTGAAGCTTCTTTCCAATCATGTGGTAATGTCTACTATCTTGTGCAACCAGCTGGCTATTTAAGCCATTCAGTATTTCAAAGCAAATCAACCACAACTTCCCTACTCCAAAAAGTCTTTTACCGAGTCATTTTTCTCCATCAACGTCCTTCCTGTAGAAACACTACTAAACCTTTTGAGAGAAATGGCCATCTTTATGCCACGGATTACACAAGCAAACAAGATTCTGAGACGATCATTCTCGAATGGAAGGAGTGCAGCAACACCCATGGACATTCCGAAAGGATATTTTGCAGTTTATGTCGGCGAAGAAGAGAAAAGAAGATTTCTGGTTCGTGTTTCTCTCCTAAGCAGGCCAGAATTTCAAGAACTACTGCAACTGGCGGAGGAACAGTATGAGTACGACCATCCAATGGGTGGGCTCACCATTCCATGTAGTGAAGACGTATTTGCTGATTTAGCATCACGTTTTGGTGCCTTGTGATACTTAATTTATCATATAACATTTTTGTAAAGAACATCAGCTAGGATCTTACACATATTTGTAAATAGAGATTCATAACCATTTTTTGTGAAATTCAAAGTTGGAGCAACCTCAAGTTTATTGAACTACATATAACTTATGCTATACTCAATGACCATTTGGATGAAATACATATTTCACATTCTTTAACTTTTGTAGGCTGATTTAGCATCACGTTTTGGTGCCTTGTGATACTTAATTTATCATATAACATTTTTGTAAAGAACATCAGCTAGGATCTTACACATATTTGTAAATAGAGATTCATAACCATTTTTTGTGAAATTCAAAGTTGGAGCAACCTCAAGTTTATTGAACTACATATAACTTATGCTATACTCAATGACCATTTGGATGAAATACTTATTTCACATTCTTTAACTTTTGTAGGCTGAATTTTAACCAAATGTATATACATAAAGCGATAGAAGTGTATATGATTACTTAAGGATCTGTTTATAGAAAAAAAAGATTGAAACAAAGGGAAAGAGTCACGCAGTAAAGATCAATACACATATTAGTTATGCAATTGACATCAATCACATTTTCATTCGTTGTGTTTGGTTCGCCAACCACAACGATTCAATGGTGCATCACAAACGATGTGGAATTCGATTGAGTTGGAGTTCAGGCTTGACTCCCCTAAGTTCAAATTAGTAATAAGTGGTTAGCTGGAACGCCTCGACCCGCTATTCAAATGTGTTACGTAACGCGCAATACATGGTTAAAAACGACAAACAACTTGTGTGGGTTATGTACATTAATTAGCCTGTGTTCGCAATTGCCGTATACCATTTCTCACAATTGGCATTACGGTTCATGGCTAGTCATTAATAAATTTCAATCACAGCCGCTATTCTAAACCTGATTATACATCTAGTTAAGTCTTTATTTCAAAGAAATTCAACATGTCTACTTCTATGATCGTCGAAGTTCTAGTACCTGTATTCAAGTTTGTATGTGTTACGCGTTAAAGGTACCGAAAGATTCTCTCTAGGTCTATGGAGACACGAATCATAAGCAGATAAAACAGTCACTATAAAATATATATATTTTTATGTTGCCGATTTATGTAGTCAGAGGTTATTGTGCTGGAATTTAACAGAACTATCTCTTAATTATCTACTGTTATCCTAATAACGTAGATACTCCTTATATATTTGTAATTAAGGTCAATGGGTCCGTTATGTTGTAACCATGTCAGCTGATTTTTAACAAATTGCTACGACAGGTTTGCCAAAATGTGAAATCTAATCCTTAACAGGTCACATTTGAACCACATAAAAAATTCATTATAGGTTATTTGGTTATAATGCGGAATGCCCTACGTATTAAAGATTAGGCATCTAACATCAGACAAGGACCATAAGGGATTTCATGTTGGATATATATTGTAACAGGTCGTTCGGATTCATAAATGCCATTCAAGTTATTTTGGGTCTTTTCGATAAAGAGAGACAATTCCATGTGAAGCTTCTTTCCAATCATGTGGTAATGTCTACTATCTTGTGCAACCAGCTGGCTATTTAAGCCATTCAGTATTTCAAAGCAAATCAACCACAACTTCCATACTCCAAAAAGTCTTTTACCGAGTCATTTTTCTCCATCAACGTCCTTCCTGTAGAAACACTACTAAACCTTTTGAGAGAAATGGCCATCTTTATGCCACGGATTACACAAGCAAACAAGATTCTGAGACGATCATTCTCGAATGGAAGGAGTGCAGCAACACCCATGGACATTCCGAAAGGATATTTTGCAGTTTATGTCGGCGAAGAAGAGAAAAGAAGATTTCTGGTTCGTGTTTCTCTCCTAAGCAGGCCAGAATTTCAAGAACTACTGCAACTGGCAGAGGAACAGTATGAGTACGACCATCCAATGGGTGGGCTCACCATTCCATGTAGTGAAGACGTATTTGCTGATTTAGCATCACGTTTTGGTGCGTTGTGATACTTATTTTATCATATAACATTTTTGTAAAGAACATCAGCTAGGATCTTACACATATTTGTAAATAGAGATTCATAACCATTTTTTGTGAAATTCAAAGTTGGAGCAACCTCAAGTTTATTGAACTACATATAACTTATGCTATACTCAATGACCATTTGGATGAAATACTTATTTCACATTCTTTAACTTTTGTAGGCTGAATTTTAACCAAATGTATATACATAAAGCGATAGAAGTGTATATGATTACTTAAGGATCTGTTTATAGAAAAAAAAGATTGAAACAAAGGGAAAGAGTCACGCAGTAAAGATCAATACACATATTAGTTATGCAATTGACATCAATCACATTTTCATTCGTTGTGTTTGGTTCGCCAACCACAACGATTCAATGGTGCATCACAAACGATGTGGAATTCGATTGAGTTGGAGTTCAGGCTTGACTCCCCTAAGTTCAAATTAGTAATAAGTGGTTAGCTGGAACGCCTCGACCCGCTATTCAAATGTGTTACGTAACGCGCAATACATGGTTAAAAACGACAAACAACTTGTGTGGGTTATGTACATTAATTAGCCTGTGTTCGCAATTGCCGTATACCATTTCTCACAATTGGCATTACGGTTCATGGCTAGTCATTAATAAATTTCAATCACAGCCGCTATTCTAAACCTGATTATACATCTAGTTAAGTCTTTATTTCAAAGAAATTCAACATGTCTACTTCTATGATCGTCGAAGTTCCAGTACCTGTATTCAAGTTTGTATGTGTTACGCGTTAAAGGTACCGAAAGATTCTCTCTAGGTCTATGGAGACACGAATCATAAGCAGATAAAACAGTCACTATAAAATATATATATTTTTATGTTGCCGATTTATGTACTCAGAGGTTATTGTGCTGAAATTTAACAGAACTATCTCTTAATTATCTACGGTTATCCTAATAACGTAGATACTCCTTATATATTTGTAATTAAGGTCAATGGGTCCGTTATGTTGTAACCATGTCAGCTGATTTTTAACAAATTGCTACGACAGGTTTGCCAAAATGTGAAATCTAATCCTTAAACAGGTCACATTTGAACCACATAAAAAATTCATTATAGGTTATTTGGTTATAATGCGGAATGCCCTACGTATTAAAGATTAGGCATCTAACATCAGACAAGGACCATAAGGGATTTCATGTTGGATATATATTGTAACAGGTCGTTCGGATTCATAAATGCCATTCAAGTTATTTTGGGTCTTTTCGATAAAGAGAGACAATTCCATGTGAAGCTTCTTTCCAATCATGTGGTAATGTCTACTATCTTGTGCAACCAGCTGGCTATTAAAGCCATTCAGTATTTCAAAGCAAATCAACCACAACTTCCATACTCCAAAAAGTCTTTTACCGAGTCATTTTTCTCCATCAACGTCCTTCCTGTAGAAACACTACTAAACCTTTTGAGAGAAATGGCCATCTTTATGCCACGGATTACACAAGCAAACAGGATTCTGAGACGATCATTCTCGAATGGAAGGAGGGCAGCAACACCCATGGACATTCCGAAAGGATATTTTGCAGTTTATGTCGGCGAAGAAGAGAAAAGAAGATTTCTGGTTCGTGTTTCTCTCCTAAGCAGGCCAGAATTTCAAGAACTACTGCAACTGGCGGAGGAACAGTATGAGTACGACCATCCAATGGGTGGGCTCACCATTCCATGTAGTGAAGACGTATTTGCTGATTTAGCATCACGTTTTGGTGCCTTGTGATACTTAATTTATCATATAACATTTTTGTAAAGAACATCAGCTAGGATCTTACACATATTTGTAAATAGAGATTCATAACCATTTTTTGTGAAATTCAAAGTTGGAGCAACCTCAAGTTTATTGAACTACATATAACTTATGCTATACTCAATGACCATTTGGATGAAATACGTATTTCACATTCTTTAACTTTTGTAGGCTGAATTTTAACCAAATGTATATACATAAAGCGATAGAAGTGTATATGATTACTTAAGGATCTGTTTATAGAAAAAAAAGATTGAAACAAAGGGAAAGAGTCACGCAGTAAAGATCAATACACATATTAGTTATGCAATTGACATCAATCACATTTTCATTCGTTGTGTTTGGTTCGCCAACCACAACGATTCATTGGTGCATCACAAACGATGTGGAATTCGATTGAGTTGGAGTTCAGGCTTGACTCCCCTAAGTTCAAATTAGTAATAAGTGGTTAGCTGGAACGCCTCGACCCGCTATTCAAATGTGTTACGTAACGCGCAATACATGGTTAAAAACGACAAACAACTTGTGTGGGTTATGTACATTAATTAGCCTGTGTTCGCAATTGCCGTATACCATTTCTCACAATTGGCATTACGGTTCATGGCTAGTCATTAATAAATTTCAATCACAGCCGCTATTCTAAACCTGATTATACATCTAGTTAAGTCTTTATTTCAAAGAAATTCAACATGTCTACTTCTATGATCGTCGAAGTTCTAGTACCTGTATTCAAGTTTGTATGTGTTACGCGTTAAAGGTACCGAAAGATTCTCTCTAGGTCTATGGAGACACGAATCATAAGCAGATAAAACAGTCACTATAAAATATATATATTTTTATGTTGCCGATTTATGTAGTCAGAGGTTATTGTGCTGAAATTTAACAGAACTATCTCTTAATTATCTACTGTTATCCTAATAACGTAGATACTCCTTATATATTTGTAATTAAGGTCAATGGGTCCGTTATGTTGTAACCATGTCAGCTGATTTTTAACAAATTGCTACGACAGGTTTGCCAAAATGTGAAATCTAATCCTTAAACAGGTCACATTTGAACCACATAAAAAATTCATTATAGGTTATTTGGTTATAATGAGGAATGCCCTACGTATTAAAGATTAGGCATCTAACATCAGACAAGGACCATAAGGGATTTCATGTTGGATATATATTGTAACAGGTCGTTCGGATTCATAAATGCCATTCAAGTTATTTTGGGTCTTTTCGATAAAGAGAGACAATTCCATGTGAAGCTTCTTTCCAATCATGTGGTAATGTCTACTATCTTGTGCAACCAGCTGGCTATTTAAGCCATTCAGTATTTGAAAGCAAATCAACCAAAACTTCCATACTCCAAAAAGTCTTTTACCGAGTCATTTTTCTCCATCAACGTCCTTCCTGTAGAAACACTACTAAACCTTTTGAGAGAAATGGCCATCTTTATGCCACGGATTACACAAGCAAACAAGATTCTGAGACGATCATTCTCGAATGGAAGGAGTGCAGCAACACCCATGGACATTCCGAAAGGATATTTTGCAGTTTATGTCGGCGAAGAAGAGAAAAGAAGATTTCTGGTTCGTGTTTCTCTCCTAAGCAGGCCAGAATTTCAAGAACTACTGCAACTGGCGGAGGAACAGTATGAGAACGACCATCCAATGGGTGGGCTCACCATTCCATGTAGTGAAGACGTATTTGCTGATTTAGCATCACGTTTTGGTGCCTTGTGATACTTAATTTATCATATAACATTTTTGTAAAGAACATCAGCTAGGATCTTACACATATTTGTAAATAGAGATTCATAACCATTTTTTGTGAAATTCAAAGTTGGAGCAACCTCAAGTTTATTGAACTACATATAACTTATGCTATACTCAATGACCATTTGGATGAAATACGTATTTCACATTCTTTAACTTTTGTAGGCTGAATTTTAACCAAATGTATATATATATATAAAGCGATAGAAGTGTATATGATTACTTAAAGATCTGTTTATAGAAAAAAAAGATTGAAACAAAGGGAAAGAGACACGCAGTAAAGATCAATACACATATTAGTTATGCAATTGACATCAATCACATTTTCATTCGTTGTGTTTGGTTCTCCAACCACAACGATTCATTGGTGCATCACAAACGATGTGGAATTCGATTGAGTTGGAGTTCAGGCTTGACTCCCCTAAGTTCAAAGTAGTAATAAGTGGTTAGCTGGAACGCCTCGACCCGCTATTCAAATGTGTTACGTAAAACGCAATACATGGTTAAAAACGACAAACAACTTGTGTGGGTTATGTACATTAATTAGCCTGTGTTCGCAATTGCCGTATACCATTTCTCACAATTGGCATTACGGTTCATGGCTAGTCATTAATAAATTTCAATCACAGCCGCTATTCTAAACCTGATTATACATCTAGTTAAGTCTTTATTTCAAAGAAATTCAACATGTCTACTTCTATGATCGTCGAAGTTCCAGTACCTGTATTCAAGTTTGTATGTGTTACGCGTTAAAGGTACCGAAAGATTCTCTCTAGGTCTATGGAGACACGAATCATAAGCAGATAAAACAGTCACTATAAAATATATATATTTTTATGTTGCCGATTTATGTAGTCAGAGGTTATTGTGCTGAAATTTAACAGAACTATCTCTTAATTATCTACGGTTATCCTAATAACGTAGATACTCCTTATATATTTGTAATTAAGGTCAATAGGTCCGTTATGTTGTAACCATGTCAGCTGATTTTTAACAAATTGCTACGACAGGTTTGCCAAAATGTGAAATCTAATCCTTAAACAGGTCACATTTGAACCACATAAAAAATTCATTATAGGTTATTTGGTTATAATGCGGAATGCCCTACGTATTAAAGATTAGGCATCTAACATCAGACAAGGACCATAAGGGATTTCATGTTGGATATATATTGTAACAGGTCGTTCGGATTCATAAATGCCATTCAAGTTATTTTGGGTCTTTTCGATAAAGAGAGACAATTCCATGTGAAGCTTCTTTCCAATCATGTGGTAATGTCTACTATCTTGTGCAACCAGCTGGCTATTAAAGCCATTCAGTATTTCAAAGCAAATCAACCACAACTTCCATACTCCAAAAAGTCTTTTACCGAGTCATTTTTCTCCATCAACGTCCTTCCTGTAGAAACACTACTAAACCTTTTGAGAGAAATGGCCATCTTTATGCCACGGATTACACAAGCAAACAGGATTCTGAGACGATCATTCTCGAATGGAAGGAGGGCAGCAACACCCATGGACATTCCGAAAGGATATTTTGCAGTTTATGTCGGCGAAGAAGAGAAAAGAAGATTTCTGGTTCGTGTTTCTCTCCTAAGCAGGCCAGAATTTCAAGAACTACTGCAACTGGCGGAGGAACAGTATGAGTACGACCATCCAATGGGTGGGCTCACCATTCCATGTAGTGAAGACGTATTTGCTGATTTAGCATCACGTTTTGGTGCCTTGTGATACTTAATTTATCATATAACATTTTTGTAAAGAACATCAGCTAGGATCTTACACATATTTGTAAATAGAGATTCATAACCATTTTTTGTGAAATTCAAAGTTGGAGCAACCTCAAGTTTATTGAACTACATATAACTTATGCTATACTCAATGACCATTTGGATGAAATACGTATTTCACATTCTTTAACTTTTGTAGGCTGAATTTTAACCAAATGTATATACATAAAGCGATAGAAGTGTATATGATTACTTAAGGATCTGTTTATAGAAAAAAAAGATTGAAACAAAGGGAAAGAGTCACGCAGTAAAGATCAATACACATATTAGTTATGCAATTGACATCAATCACATTTTCATTCGTTGTGTTTGGTTCGCCAACCACAACGATTCATTGGTGCATCACAAACGATGTGGAATTCGATTGAGTTGGAGTTCAGGCTTGACTCCCCTAAGTTCAAATTAGTAATAAGTGGTTAGCTGGAACGCCTCGACCCGCTATTCAAATGTGTTACGTAACGCGCAATACATGGTTAAAAACGACAAACAACTTGTGTGGGTTATGTACATTAATTAGCCTGTGTTCGCAATTGCCGTATACCATTTCTCACAATTGGCATTACGGTTCATGGCTAGTCATTAATAAATTTCAATCACAGCCGCTATTCTAAACCTGATTATACATCTAGTTAAGTCTTTATTTCAAAGAAATTCAACATGTCTACTTCTATGATCGTCGAAGTTCCAGTACCTGTATTCAAGTTTGTATGTGTTACGCGTTAAAGGTACCGAAAGATTCTCTCTAGGTCTATGGAGACACGAATCATAAGCAGATAAAACAGTCACTATAAAATATATATATTTTTATGTTGCCGATTTATGTAGTCAGAGGTTATTGTGCTGAAATTTAACAGAACTATCTCTTAATTATCTACTGTTATCCTAATAACGTAGATACTCCATATATATTTGTAATTAAGGTCAATGGGTCCGTTATGTTGTAACCATGTCAGCTGATTTTTAACAAATTGCTACGACAGGTTTGCCAAAATGTGAAATCTAATCCTTAAACAGGTCACATTTGAACCACATAAAAAATTCATTATAGGTTATTTGGTTATAATGCGGAATGCCCTACGTATTAAAGATTAGGCATCTAACATCAGACAAGGACCATAAGGGATTTCATGTTGGATATATATTGTAACAGGTCGTTCGGATTCATAAATGCCATTCAAGTTATTTTGGGTCTTTTCGATAAAGAGAGACAATTCCATGTGAAGCTTCTTTCCAATCATGTGGTAATGTCTACTATCTTGTGCAACCAGCTGGCTATTTAAGCCATTCAGTATTTCAAAGCAAATCAACCACAACTTCCATACTCCAAAAAGTCTTTTACCGAGTCATTTTTCTCCATCAACGTCCTTCCTGTAGAAACACTACTAAACCTTTTGAGAGAAATGGCCATCTTTATGCCACGGATTACACAAGCAAACAAGATTCTGAGACGATCATTCTCGAATGGAAGGAGTGCAGCAACACCCATGGACATTCCGAAAGGATATTTTGCAGTTTATGTCGGCAAAGAAGAGAAAAGAAGATTTCTGGTTCGTGTTTCTCTCCTAAGCAGGCCAGAATTTCAAGAACTACTGCAACTGGCGGAGGAACAGTATGAGTACGACCATCCAATGGGTGGGCTCACCATTCCATGTAGTGAAGACGTATTTGCTGATTTAGCATCACGTTTTGGTGCGTTGTGATACTTATTTTATCATATAACATTTTTGTAAAGAACATCAGCTAGGATCTTACACATATTTGTAAATAGAGATTCATAACCATTTTTTGTGAAATTCAAAGTTGGAGCAACCTCAAGTTTATTGAACTACATATAACTTATGCTATACTCAATGACCATTTGGATGAAATACGTATTTCACATTCTTTAACTTTTGTAGGCTGAATTTTAACCAAATGTATATACATAAAGCGATAGAAGTGTATATGATTACTTAAGGATCTGTTTATAGAAAAAAAAGATTGAAACAAAGGGAAAGAGTCACGCAGTAAAGATCAATACACATATTAGTTATGCAATTGACATCAATCACATTTTCATTCGTTGTGTTTGGTTCGCCAACCACAACGATTCATTGGTGCATCACAAACGATGTGGAATTCGATTGAGTTGGAGTTCAGGCTTGACTCCCCTAAGTTCAAATTAGTAATAAGTGGTTAGCTGGAACGCCTCGACCCGCTATTCAAATGTGTTACGTAACGCGCAATACATGGTTAAAAACGACAAACAACTTGTGTGGGTTATGTACATTAATTAGCCTGTGTTCGCAATTGCCGTATACCATTTCTCACAATTGGCATTACGGTTCATGGCTAGTCATTAATAAATTTCAATCACAGCCGCTATTCTAAACCTGATTATACATCTAGTTAAGTCTTTATTTCAAAGAAATTCAACATGTCTACTTCTATGATCGTCGAAGTTCCAGTACCTGTATTCAAGTTTGTATGTGTTACGCGTTAAAGGTACCGAAAGATTCTCTCTAGGTCTATGGAGACACGAATCATAAGCAGATAAAACAGTCACTATAAAATATATATATTTTTATGTTGCCGATTTATGTAGTCAGAGGTTATTGTGCTGAAATTTAACAGAACTATCTCTTAATTATCTACTGTTATCCTAATAACGTAGATACTCCTTATATATTTGTAATTAAGGTCACTGGGTCCGTTATGTTGTAACCATGTCAGCTGATTTTTAACAAATTGCTACGACAGGTTTGCCAAAATGTGAAATCTAATCCTTAAACAGGTCACATTTGAACCACATAAAAAATTCATTATAGGTTATTTGGTTATAATGCGGAATGCCCTACGTATTAAAGATTAGGCATCTAACATCAGACAAGGACCATAAGGGATTTCATGTTGGATATATATTGTAACAGGTCGTTCGGATTCATAAATGCCATTCAAGTTATTTTGGGTCTTTTCGATAAAGAGAGACAATTCCATGTGAAGCTTCTTTCCAATCATGTGGTAATGTCTACTATCTTGTGCAACCAGCTGGCTATTTAAGCCATTCAGTATTTCAAAGCAAATCAACCACAACTTCCATACTCCAAAAAGTCTTTTACCGAGTCATTTTTCTCCATCAACGTCCTTCCTGTAGAAACACTACTAAACCTTTTGAGAGAAATGGCCATCTTTATGCCACGGATTACACAAGCAAACAAGATTCTGAGACGATCATTCTCGAATGGAAGGAGTGCAGCAACACCCATGGACATTCCGAAAGGATATTTTGCAGTTTATGTCGGCAAAGAAGAGAAAAGAAGATTTCTGGTTCGTGTTTCTCTCCTAAGCAGGCCAGAATTTCAAGAACTACTGCAACTGGCGGAGGAACAGTATGAGTACGACCATCCAATGGGTGGGCTCACCATTCCATGTAGTGAAGACGTATTTGCTGATTTAGCATCACGTTTTGGTGCGTTGTGATACTTATTTTATCATATAACATTTTTGTAAAGAACATCAGCTAGGATCTTACACATATTTGTAAATAGAGATTCATAACCATTTTTTGTGAAATTCAAAGTTGAAGCAACCTCAAGTTTATTGAACTATATATAACTTATGCTATACTCAATGACCATTTGGATGAAATACGTATTTCACATTCTTTAACTTTTGTAGGCTGAATTTTAACCAAATGTATATACATAAAGCGATAGAAGTGTATATGATTACTTAAGGATCTGTTTATAGAAAAAAAAGATTGAAACAAAGGGAAAGAGTCACGCAGTAAAGATCAATACACATATTAGTTATGCAATTGACATCAATCACATTTTCATTCGTTGTGTTTGGTTCGCCAACCACAACGATTCATTGGTGCATCACAAACGATGTGGAATTCGATTGAGTTGGAGTTCAGGCTTGACTCCCCTAAGTTCAAAGTAGTAATAAGTGGTTAGCTGGAACGCCTCGACCCGCTATTCAAATGTGTTACGTAAAACGCAATAGATGGTTAAAAACGACAAACAATTTGTGTGGGTTATGTACATTAATTAGCCTGTGATCGCAATTGCCGTATACCATTTCTCACAATTGGCATTACGGTTCATGGCTAGTCATTAATAAATTTCAATCACAGCCACTATTCTAAACCTGATTATACAACTCGTTAAGTCTTTATTTCAATGAAATTCAACATGTCTACTTCTATGATCGTCGAAGTTCTAGTACCTGTATTCAAGTTTGTATGTGTTACGCGTTAAAGGTACCGAAAGATTCTCTCTAGGTCTATGGAGACACGAATCATAAGCAGATAAAACAGTCACTATAAAATATATATATTTTTATGTTGCCGATTTATGTAGTCAGAGGTTATTGTGCTGAAATTTAACAGAACTATCTCTTAATTATCTACTGTTATCCTAATAACGTAGATACTCCTTATATATTTGTAATTAAGGTCACTGGGTCCGTTATGTTGTAACCATGTCAGCTGATTTTTAACAAATTGCTACGACAGGTTTGCCAAAATGTGAAATCTAATCCTTAAACAGGTCACATTTGAACCACATAAAAAATTCATTATAGGTTATTTGGTTATAATGCGGAATGCCCTACGTATTAAAGATTAGGCATCTAACATCAGACAAGGACCATAAGGGATTTCATGTTGGATATATATTGTAACAGGTCGTTCGGATTCATAAATGCCATTCAAGTTATTTTGGGTCTTTTCGATAAAGAGAGACAATTCCATGTGAAGCTTCTTTCCAATCATGTGGTAATGTCTACTATCTTGTGCAACCAGCTGGCTATTTAAGCCATTCAGTATTTCAAAGCAAATCAACCAAAACTTCCATACTCCAAAAAGTCTTTTACCGAGTCATTTTTCTCCATCAACGTCCTTCCTGTAGAAACACTACTAAACCTTTTGAGAGAAATGGCCATCTTTATGCCACGGATTACACAAGCAAACAAGATTCTGAGACGCTCATTCTCGAATGGAAGGAGTGCAGCAACACCCATGTTCATTCCGAAAGGATATTTTGCAGTTTATGTCGGCGAAGAAGAGAAAAGAAGATTTCTGGTGCGTGTTTCTCTCCTAAGCAGGCCAGAATTTCAAGAACTACTGCAACTGGCGGAGGAACAGTATGAGTACGACCATCCAATGGGTGGGCTCACCATTCCATGTAGTGAAGACGTATTTGCTGATTTAGCATCACGTTTTGGTGCCTTGTGATACTTAATTTATCATATAACATTTTTGTAATGAACATCAGCTAGGATCTTACACATATTTGTAAATAGAGATTCATAACCATTTTTTGTGAAATTCAAAGTTGGAGCAACCTCAAGTTTATTGAACTACATATAACTTATGCTATACTCAATGACCATTTGGATGAAATACGTATTTCACATTCTTTAACTTTTGTAGGCTGAATTTTAACCAAATGTATATATATATATAAAGCGATAGAAGTGTATATGATTACTTAAAGATCTGTTTATAGAAAAAAAAGATTGAAACAAAGGGAAAGAGACACGCAGTAAAGATCAATACACATATTAGTTATGCAATTGACATCAATCACATTTTCATTCGTTGTGTTTGGTTCTCCAACCACAACGATTCATTGGTGCATCACAAACGATGTGGAATTCGATTGAGTTGGAGTTCAGGCTTGACTCCCCTAAGTTCAAAGTAGTAATAAGTGGTTAGCTGGAACGCCTCGACCCGCTATTCAAATGTGTTACGTAAAACGCAATACATGGTTAAAAACGACAAACAACTTGTGTGGGTTATGTACATTAATTAGCCTGTGATCGCAATTGCCGTATACCATTTCTCACAATTGGCATTACGGTTCATGGCTAGTCATTAATAAATTTCAATCACAGCCGCTATTCTAAACCTGATTATACAACTAGTTAAGTCTTTATTTCAAAGAAATTCAACATGTCTACTTCTATGATCGTCGAAGTTCTAGTACCTGTATTCAAGTTTGTATGTGTTACGCGTTAAAGGTACCGAAAGATTCTCTCTAGGTCTATGGAGACACGAATCATAAGCAGATAAAACAGTCACTATAAAATATATATATTTTTATGTTGCCGATTTATGTAGTCAGAGGTTATTGTGCTGAAATTTAACAGAACTATCTCTTAATTATCTACTGTTATCCTAATAACGTAGATACTCCTTATATATTTGTAATTAAGGTCAATGGGTCCGTTATGTTGTAACCATGTCAGCTGATTTTTAACAAATTGCTACGACAGGTTTGCCAAAATGTGAAATCTAATCCTTAAACAGGTCACATTTGAACCACATAAAAAATTCATTATAGGTTATTTGGTTATAATGCGGAATGCCCTACGTATTAAAGATTAGGCATCTAACATCAGACAAGGACCATAAGGGATTTCATGTTGGATATATATTGTAACAGGTCGTTCGGATTCATAAATGCCATTCAAATTATTTTGGGTCTTTTCGATAAAGAGAGACAATTCCATGTGAAGCTTCTTTCCAATCATGTGGTAATGTCTACTATCTTGTGCAACCAGCTGGCTATTTAAGCCATTCAGTATTTCAAAGCAAATCAACCACAACTTCCCTACTCCAAAAAGTCTTTTACCGAGTCATTTTTCTCCATCAACGTCCTTCCTGTAGAAACACTACTAAACCTTTTGAGAGAAATGGCCATCTTTATGCCACGGATTACACAAGCAAACAAGATTCTGAGACGATCATTCTCGAATGGAAGGAGTGCAGCAACACCCATGGACATTCCGAATGGATATTTTGCAGTTTATGTCGGCGAAGAAGAGAAAAGAAGATTTCTGGTTCGTGTTTCTCTCCTAAGCAGGCCAGAATTTCAAGAACTACTGCAACTGGCGGAGGAACAGTATGAGTACGACCATCCAATGGGTGGGCTCACCATTCCATGTAGTGAAGACGTATTTGCTGATTTAGCATCACGTTTTGGTGCCTTGTGATACTTAATTTATCATATAACATTTTTGTAAAGAACATCAGCTAGGATCTTACACATATTTGTAAATAGAGATTCATAACCATTTTTTGTGAAATTCAAAGTTGGAGCAACCTCAAGTTTATTGAACTACATATAACTTATGCTATACTCAATGACCATTTGGATGAAATACATATTTCACATTCTTTAACTTTTGTAGGCTGAATTTTAACCAAATGTAAATACATAAAGCGATAGAAGTGTATATGATTACTTAAGGATCTGTTTATAGAAAAAAAAGAATGAAACAAAGGGAAAGAGTCACGCAGTAAAGATCAATACACATATTAGTTATGCAATTGACATCAATCACATTTTCATTCGTTGTGTTTGGTTCGCCAACCACAACGATTCGTTGGTGCATCACAAACGATGTGGAATTCGATTGAGTTGGAGTTCAGGCTTGACTCCCCTAAGTTCAAATTAGTAATAAGTGGTTAGCTGGAACGCCTCGACCCGCTATTCAAATGTGTTACGTAACGCGCAATACATGGTTAAAAACGACAAACAACTTGTGTGGGTTATGTACATTAATTAGCCTGTGTTCGCAATTGCCGTATACCATTTCTCACAATTGGCATTACGGTTCATGGCTAGTCATTAATAAATTTCAATCACAGCCGCTATTCTAAACCTGATTATACAACTAGTTAAGTCTTTATTTCAAAGAAATTCAACATGTCTACTTCTATGATCGTCGAAGTTCTAGTACCTGTATTCAAGTTTGTATGTGTTACGCGTTAAAGGTACCGAAAGATTCTCTCTAGGTCTATGGAGACACGAATCATAAGCAGATAAAACAGTCACTATAAAAAATATATATATTTATGTTGCCGATTTATGTAGTCAGGGTTATTGTGCTGAAATTTAACAGATCTATCTCTTAATTATCTACTGTTATCCTAATAACGTAGATACTCCTAATATATTTGTAATTAAGGTCAATGGGTCCGTTATGTTGTAACCATGTCAGCTGATTTTTAACAAATTGCTACGACAGGTTTGCCAAAATGTGAAATCTAATCCTTAAACAGGTCACATTTGAACCACATAAAAAAATCATTATAGGTTATTTGGATATAATGCGGAATGCCCTACGTATTAAAGATTAGGCATCTAACATCAGACAAGGACCATAAGGGATTTCATGTTGGATATATATTGTAACAGGTCGTTCGGATTCATAAATGCCATTCAAATTATTTTGGGTCTTTTCGATAAAGAGAGACAATTCCATGTGAAGCTTCTTTCCAATCATGTGGTAATGTCTACTATCTTGTGCAACCAGCTGGCTATTTAAGCCATTCAGTATTTCAAAGCAAATCAACCACAACTTCCCTACTCCAAAAAGTCTTTTACCGAGTCATTTTTCTCCATCAACGTCCTTCCTGTAGAAACACTACTAAACCTTTTGAGAGAAATGGCCATCTTTATGCCACGGATTACACAAGCAAAACAGATTCTGAGACGATCATTCTCGAATGGAAGGAGTGCAGCAAAACCCATGGACATTCCGAAAGGATATTTTGCAGTTTATGTTGGCGAAGAAGAGAAAAGAAGATTTCTGGTTCGTGTTTCTCTCCTAAGCAGGCCAAAATTTCAAGAACTACTGCAACTGGCGGAGGAACAATATGAGTACGACCATCCAATGGGTGGGCTCCCCATTCCATGTAGTGAAGACGTATTTGCTGATTTAGCATCACGTTTTGATGCCTTGTGATACTTAATTTATCATATAACATTTTTGTAAAGAACATCAGCTAGGATCTTACACATATTTGTAAATAGAGATCCATAACCATTTTTTGTGAAATTCAAATTTGGAGCAACCTCAAGTTTATTGAACTACATATAACTTATGCTATACTCAATGACCATTTGGATGAAATACGTATTTAACGTTCTTTAACTTTTGTAGGCTGAATTTTAACCAAATGTATATACATAAAGCGATAGAAGTGTATATGATTACTTATGGATCTGTTTATAGAAAAAAAAGATTGAAACAAAGGGAAAGAGTCACGCAGTAAAGATCAATACACATATTAGTTATGCAATTGACATCAATCACATTTTCATTCGTTGTGTTTGGTTCGCCAACCACAACTATTCATTGGTGCATCCAAACGATGTGGAATTCGATTGAGTTGGAGTTCAGGCTTGACTCCCCTAAGTTCAAATTAGTAATAAGTGGTTAGCTGGAACGCCTCGACCCGCTATTCAAATGTGTTACGTAACGCGCAATACATGGTTAAAAACGACAAACAATTTGTGTGGGTTATGTACATTAATTAGCCTGTGATCACAAATGCCGTATACCATTTCTCACTATTGGCATTACGGTTCATGGCTAGTCATTAATAAATTTCAATCACAGCCGCTATTCTAAAACTGATTATACAACTAATTAAGTCTTTATTTCAAAGAAATTCAACATGTCTACTTCTATGATCGTCGAAGTTCTAGAACCTGTATTCAAGATTGTATGTGTTACGCGTTAAAGGTACCCAAAGATTCTCTCTAGGTCTATGGAGACACCAATCATAAGCAGATAAAACAGTCACTATAGAATATATATATATATATATATATATATATATATATATATATATTTATGTTGCCGATTTATGTAGTCAGAGGTTATTGTGCTGAAATTTAACAGAACTATCTCTTAATTATCTACTGTTATCCTAATAACGTAGATACTCCTAATATATTTGTAATTAAGGTCAATGGGTCCGTTATGTTGTAACCATGTCAGCTGATTTTTAACAAATTGCTACTACAGGTTTGCCAAAATGTGAAATCTAATCCTTAAACAGGTCACATTTGAATCACATAAAAAATTCATTATAGGTTATTTGGTTATAATGCGGAATGCCCTACGTATTAAAGATTAGGCATCTAACATCAGACAAGGACCATAAGGGATTTCATGTCGGATATATATTGTAACAGGTCTTTCGGATTCATAAATGCCATTCAAATTATTTTGGGTCTTTTCGATAAAGAGAGACAATTCCATGTGAAGCTTCTTTCCAATCATGTGGTAATGTCTACTATCTTGTGCAACCAGCTGGCTATTTAAGCCATTCAGTATTTCAAAGCAAATCAACCACAACTTCCATACTCCAAAAAGTCTTTTACCGAGTCATTTTTCTCCATCAACGTCCTTCCTGTAGAAACACTACTAAACCTTTTGAAAGAAATGGCCATCTTTATGCCACGGATTACACAAGCAAAACAGATTCTGAGACGATCATTCTCGAATGGAAGGAGTGCAGCAACACCCATGGACATTCCGAAAGGATATTTTGCAGTTTATGTCGGCGAAGAAGAGAAAAGAAGATTTCTGGTTCGTGTTTCTCTCCTAAGCAGGCCAAAATTTCAAGAACTACTGCAACTGGCGGAGGAACAATATGAGTACGACCATCCAATGGGTGGGCTCCCCATTCCATGTAGTGAAGACGTATTTGCTGATTTAGCATCACGTTTTGATGCCTTGTGATACTTAATTTATCATATAACATTTTTGTAAAGAACATCAGCTAGGATCTTACACATATTTGTAAATAGAGATCCATAACCATTTTTTGTGAAATTCAAATTTGGAGCAACCTCAAGTTTATTGAACTACATATAACTTATGCTATACTCAATGACCATTTGGATGAAATACGTATTTAACGTTCTTTAACTTTTGTAGGCTGAATTTTAACCAAATGTATATACATAAAGCGATAGAAGTGTATATGATTACTTATGGATCTGTTTATAGAAAAAAAAGATTGAAACAAAGGGAAAGAGTCACGCAGTTAAGATCAATACACATATTAGTTATGCAATTGACATCAATCACATTTTCATTCGTTGTGTTTGGTTCGCCAACCACAACTATTCATTGGTGCATCCAAACGATGTGGAATTCGATTGAGTTGGAGTTCAGGCTTGACTCCCCTAAGTTCAAATTAGTAATAAGTGGTTAGCTGGAACGCCTCGACCCGCTATTCAAATGTGTTACGTAACGCGCAATACATGGTTAAAAACGACAAACAATTTGTGTGGGTTATGTACATTAATTAGCCTGTGATCACAAATGCCGTATACCATTTCTCACTATTGGCATTACGGTTCATGGCTAGTCATTAATAAATTTCAATCACAGCCGCTATTCTAAACCTGATTATACAACTAATTAAGTCTTTATTTCAAAGAAATTCAACATGTCTACTTCTATGATCGTCGAAGTTCTAGAACATGTATTCAAGATTGTATGTGTTACGCGTTAAAGGTACCCAAAGATTCTCTCTAGGTCTATGGAGACACCAATCATAAGCAGATAAAACAGTCACTATAGAATATATATATATATATATATATATATATATATATATATATATATATATATATATATTTATGTTGCCGATTTATGTAGTCAGAGGTTATTGTGCTGAAATTTAACAGAACTATCTCTTAATTATCTACTGTTATCCTAATAACGTAGATACTCCTAATATATTTGTAATTAAGGTCAATGGGTCCGTTATGTTGTAACCATGTCAGCTGATTTTTAACAAATTGCTACTACAGGTTTGCCAAAATGTGAAATCTAATCCTTAAACAGGTCACATTTGAATCACATAAAAAATTCATTATAGGTTATTTGGTTATAATGCGGAATGCCCTACGTATTAAAGATTAGGCATCTAACATCAGACAAGGACCATAAGGGATTTCATGTCGGATATATATTGTAACAGGTCTTTCAGATTCATAAATGCCATTCAAATTATTTTGGGTCTTTTCGATAAAGAGAGACAATTCCATGTGAAGCTTCTTTCCAATCATGTGGTAATGTCTACTATCTTGTGCAACCAGCTGGCTATTTAAGCCATTCAGTATTTCAAAGCAAATCAACCACAACTTCCATACTCCAAAAAGTCTTTTACCGAGTCATTTTTCTCCATCAACGTCCTTCCTGTAGAAACACTACTAAACCTTTTGAAAGAAATGGCCATCTTTATGCCACGGATTACACAAGCAAAACAGATTCTGAGACGATCATTCTCGAATGGAAGGAGTGCAGCAACACCCATGGACATTCCGAAAGGATATTTTGCAGTTTATGTCGGCGAAGAAGAGAAAAGAAGATTTCTGGTTCGTGTTTCTCTCCTAAGCAGGCCAGAATTTCAAGAACTACTGCAACTGGCGGAGGAACAGTATGAGTACGACCATCCAATGGGTGGGCTCACCATTCCATGTAGTGAAGACGTATTTGCTGATTTAGCATCACGTTTTGGTGCCTTGTGATACTTGATTTATCATATAACATTTTTGTAAAGAACATCAGCTAGGATCTTACACATATTTGTAAATAGAGATTCGTAACCATTTTTTGTGAAATTCAAATTTGGAGCAACCTCAAGTTTATTGAACTACATATAACTTATGCTATACTCAATGACCATTTGGATGAAATACGTATTTCACGTTCTTTAACTTTTGTAGGCTGAATTTTAACCAAATTTATACACATAAAGCGATAGAAGTGTATATGATTACTTAAGGACCTGTTTATAGAAAAAAAAGATTGAAACAAAGGGAAAGAGTCACGCAGTAATGATCAATACACATATTAGTTATGCAATTGACATCAATCACGGTTTCATTCGTTGTGTTTGGTTCGCCAACCACAACGATTCATTGGTGCATCACAAACGATGTGGAATTCGATTGAGTTGGAGTTCAGGCTTGACTCCCCTAAGTTCAAATTAGTAATAAGTGGTTAGCTGGAACGCCTCGACCCGCTATTCAAATGTGTTACGTAACACGCAATACATGGTTAAAAACGACAAACAACTTGTGTGGGTTATGTACATTAATTAGCCTGTGATCGCAAAAGCCGTATACCATTTCTCACTATTAGGATTACGGTTCATGGCTAGTCATTAACAAATTTCAATCACAGCCGCTATTCTAAACCTGATTATACAACTAATTAAGTCTTTATTTCAAAGAAATTCATCATGTCTACTTCTATGATCGTCGAAGTTCTAGTACCTGTATTCAAGTTTGTATGTGTTACGCGTTAAAGGTACCGAAAGATTCTCTCTAGGTCTATGGAGACACGAATCATAAGCAGATAAAACAGTCACTATAAAATATATATATTTTTATGTTGCCGATTTATGTAGTCAGAGGTTATTGTGCTGAAATTTAACAGAACTATCTCTTAATTATCTAATGTTATCCTAATAACGTAGATACTCCTAATATTTGTAATTAAGGTCAATGGGTCCGTTATGTTGTAACCATGTCAGCTGATTTTTAACAAATTGCTACGACAGGTTTGCCAAAATGTGAAATCTAATCCTTAAACAGGTCACATTTGAACCACATAAAAAATTCATTATAGGTTATTTGGTTATAATGCGGAATGCCCTACGTATTAAAGATTAGGCATCTAACATCAGACAAGGACCATAAGGGATTTCATGTCGGATATATATTGTAACAGGTCATTCGGATTCATAAATGCCATTCAAATTATTTTGGGTCTTTTCGATAAAGAGAGACAATTCCATGTGAAGCTTCTTTCCAATCATGTGGTAATGTCTACTATCTTGTGCAACCAGCTGGCTATTTAAGCCATTCAGTATTTCAAAGCAAATCAACCACAACTTCCATACTCCAAAAAGTCTTTTACCGAGTCATTTTTCTCCATCAACGTCCTTCCTGTAGAAACACTACTAAACCTTTTGAGAGAAATGGCCATCTTTATGCCACGGATTACACAAGCAAAACAGATTCTGAGACGATCATTCTCGAATGGAAGGAGTGCAGCAACACCCATGGACATTCCGATAGGATATTTTGCAGTTTATGTCGGCGAAGAAGAGAAAAGAAGATTTCTGGTTCGTGTTTCTCTCCTAAGCAGGCCAGAATTTCAAGAACTACTGCAACTGCCGGAGGAACAGTATGAGTACGACCATCCAATGGGTGGGCTCACCATTCCATGTAGTGAAGTCGTATTTGCTGATTTAGCATCACGTTTTGGTGCCTTGTGATACTTAATTTATCATATAACATTTTTGTAAAGAACATCAGCTAGGATCTTACACATATTTGTAAATAGATATTCGTAACCATTTTTTGTGAAATTCAAATTTGGAGCAACCTCAAGTTTATTGAACTACATATAACCTATGCTATACTCAATGACCATTTGGATGAAATACGTATTTCACGTTCTTTAACTTTTGTAGGCTGAATTTTAACCAAATGTATATACATAAAGCGATAGAAGTGTATATGATTACTTAAGGATCTGTTTATAGAAAAAAAAGATTGAAACAAAGGGAAAGAGTCACGCAGTAATGATCAATACACATATTAGTTATGCAATTGACATCAATCACAGTTTCATTCGTTGTGTTTGGTTCGCCAACCACAACGATTCATTGGTGCATCACAAACGATGTGGAATTCGATTGAGTTGGAGTTCAGGCTTGACTCCCCTAATTTCAAATTAGTAATAAGTGGTTAGCTGGAACGCCTCGACCCGCTATTCAAATGTGTTACGTAACGCGCAATACATGGTTAAAAACGACAAACAGCTTGTGTGGGTTATGTACATTAATTAGCCTGTGATCGCAAATGCCGTATACAATTTCTCACTATTGGCATTACGGTTCATGGCTAGTCATTAATAAATTTCAATCACAGCCGCTATTCTAAACCTGATTATACAACAAATTATGTCTTTATTTCATAGAAATTCAACATGTCTACTTCTATGATCGTCGAAGTTCTAGTACCTGTATTCAAGATTGTATGTGTTACGCGTTAAAGGTACCCAAAGATTCTCTCTAGGTCTATGGAGACACCAATCATAAGCAGATAAAACAGTCACTATAGAATATATATATATATATATTTTTATGTTGCCGATTTATGTAGTCAGAGGTTATTGTGCTGAAATTTAACAGAACTATCTCTTAATTATCTACTGTTATCCTAATAATGTAGATACTCCTAATATATTTGTAATTAAGGTCAATGGGTCCGTTATGTTGTAACCATGTCAGCTGATTTTTAACAAATTGCTACGACAGGTTTGCCAAAATGTGAAATCTAATCCTTAAACAGGTCACATTTGAACCACATAAAAAATTCATTATAGGTTATTTGGTTATAATGCGGAATGCCCTACGTATTAAAGATTAGGCATCTAACATCAGACAAGGACCATTAGGGATTTCATGTTGGATATATATTGTAACAGGTCATTCGGATTCATAAATGCCATTCAAATTATTTTGGGTCTTTTCGATAAAGAGAGACAATTCCATGTGAAGCTTCTTTCCAATCATGTGGTAATGTCTACTATCTTGTGCAACCAGCTGGCTATTTAAGCCATTCAGTATTTCAAAGCAAATCAACCACAACTTCCCAACTCCAAAAAGTCTTTTACCGAGTCATTTTTCTCCATCAACGTCCTTCCTGTAGAAACACTACTAAACCTTTTGAGAGAAATGGCCATCTTTATGCCACGCATTACACAAGCAAAACAGATTCTGAGACGATCATTCTCGAATGGAAGGAGTGCAGCAAAACCCATCGACATTCCGAAAGGATATTTTGCAGTTTATGTCGGCGAAGAAGAGAAAAGAAGATTTCTGGTTCGTGTTTCTCTCCTAAGCAGGCCAGAATTTCAAGAACTACTGCAACTGGCGGAGGAACAGTATGAGTACGACCATCCAATGGGTGGGCTCACCATTCCATGTAGTGAAGACGTATTTGCTGATTTAGCATCACGTTTTGGTGCCTTGTGATACTTGATTTATCATATAACATTTTTGTAAAGAACATCAGCTAGGATCTTACACATATTTGTAAATAGAGATTCGTAACCATTTTTTGTGAAATTCAAATTTGGAGCAACCTCAAGTTTATTGAACTACATATAACTTATGCTATACTCAATAACCATTTGGATGAAATACGTATTTCACGTTCTTTAACTTTTGTAGGCTGAATTTTAACCAAATTTATATACATAAAGCGATAGAAGTGTATATGATTACTTAAGGATCTGTTTATAGAAAAAAAAGATTGAAACAAAGGGAAAGAGTCACGCAGTAATGATCAATACACATATTAGTTATGCAATTGACATCAATCACAGTTTCATTCGTTGTGTTTGGTTCGCCAACCACAACGATTCATTGGTGCATCACAAACGATGTGGAATTCGATTGAGTTGGAGTTCAGGCTTGACTCCCCTAAGTTCAAATTAGTAATAAGTGGTTAGCTGGAACGCCTCGTCCCGCTATTCAAATGTGTTACGTAACACGCAATACATGGTTAAAAACGACAAACAGCTTGTGTGGGTTATGTACATTAATTAGCCTGTGATCGCAAATGCCGTATACCATTTCTCACTATTGGCATTACGGTTCATGGCTAGTCATTAATAAATTTCAATCACAGCCGCTATTCTAAACCTGATTATACAACTAATTAAGTCTTTATTTCAAATAAATTCATCATGTCTACTTCTATGATCGTCGAAGTTCTAGAACCTGTATTCAAGATTGTATGTGTTACGCGTTAAAGGTACCCAAAGATTCTCTCTAGGTCTATGGAGACACCAATCATAAGCAGATATAACAGTCACTAAAGAATATATATATATATATATATATATATATATATATATATATATATATTTATGTTGCCGATTTATGTAGTCAGAGGTTATTGTGCTGAAATTTAACAGAACTATCTCTTAATTATCTACTGTTATCCTAATAACGTAGATACTCCTAATATATTTGTAATTAAGGTCAATGGGTCCGTTATGTTGTAACCATGTCAGCTGATTTTTAACAAATTGCTACGACAGGTTTGCCAAAATGTGAAATCTAATCCTTAAACAGGTAACATTTGAACCACATAAAAAATTCATTATAGGTTATTTGGTTATAATGCGGAATGCCCTACGTATTAAAGATTAGGCATCTAACATCAGACAAGGACCCTAAGGGATTTCATGTTGGATATATATTGTAACAGGTCGTTCGGATTCATAAATGCCATTCAAATTATTTTGGGTCTTTTCGATAAAGAGAGACAATTCCATGTGAAGCTTCTTTCCAATCATGTGGTAATGTCTACTATCTTGTGCAACCAGCTGGCTATTTAAGCCATTCAGTATTTCAAAGCAAATCAACCACAACTTCCATACTCCAAAAAGTCTTTTACCGAGTCATTTTTCTCCATCAACGTCCTTCCTGTAGAAACACTACTAAACCTTTTGAGAGAAATGGCCATCTTTATGCCACGGATTACACAAGCAAAACAGATTCTGAGACGATCATTCTCGAATGGAAGGAGTGCAGCAACACCCATGGACATTCCGAAAGGATATTTTGCAGTTTATGTCGGTGAAGAAGAGAAAAGAAGATTTCTGATTCGTGTTTCTCTCCTAAAAAGGCCAGAATTTCAAGAACTACTGCAACTGGCGGAGGAACAGTATGAGTACGACCATCCAATGGGTGGGCTCACCATTCCATGTAGTGAAGACGTATTTGCTGATTTAGCATCACGTTTTGGTGCCTTGTGATACTTAATTTATCATATAACATTTTTGTAAAGAACATCAGCTAGGATCTTACACATATTTGTAAATAGAGATTCGTAACCATTTTTTGTGAAATTCAAATTTGGAGCAACCTCAAGTTTATTGAACTACATATAACTTATGCTATACTCAATGACCATTTGGATGAAATACGTATTTCACGTTCTTTAACTTTTGTAGGCTGAATTTTAACCAAATGTATACACATAAAGCGATAGAAGTGTATATGATTACTTAAGGACCTGTTTATTGAAAAAAAAGATTGAAACAAAGGGAAAGAGTCACGCAGTAATGATCAATACACATATTAGTTATGCAATTGACATCAATCACATTTTCATTCGTTGTGTTTGGTTCGCCAACCACAACGATTCATTGGTGCATCACAAACGATGTGGAATTCGATTGAGTTGGAGTTCTGGCTTGACTCCCCTAAGTTCAAGTTAGTAATAAGTGGTTAGCTGGAACGCCTCGACCCGCTATTCAAATGTGTTACGTAACGCGCAATACATGGTTAAAAACGACAAACAAATTGTGTGGGTTATGTACATTAATTAGCCTGTGATCGCAAATGCCGTATACAATTTCTCACTATTGGCATTACGGTTCATGGCTAGTCATTAGTAAATTTCAATCACAGCCGCTATTCTAAACCTGATTATACAACTAATTAAGTCTTTATTTCAAAGAAATTCAACATGTCTACTTCTATGATCGTCGAAGTTCTAGTACCTGTATTCAAGATTGTATGTGTTACGCGTTAAAGGTACCCAAAGATTCTCTCTAGGTCTATGGAGACACCAATCATAAGCAGATAAAACAGTCACTATAGAATATATATATTTTTATGTTGCCGATTTATGTAGTCAGAGGTTATTGTGCTGAAATTTAACAGAACTATCTCTTAATTATCTAATGTTATCCTAATAACGTAGATACTCCTAATATTTGTAATTAAGGTCAATGGGTCCGTTATGTTGTAACCATGTCAGCTGATTTTTAACAAATTGCTACGACAGGTTTGCCAAAATGTGAAATCTAATCCTTAAACAGGTCACATTTGAACCACATAAAAAATTCATTATAGGTTATTTGGTTATAATGCGGAATGCCCTACGTATTAAAGATTAGGCATCTAACATCAGACAAGGACCATAAGGGATTTCATGTCGGATATATATTGTAACAGGTCATTCGGATTCATAAATGCCATTCAAATTATTTTGGGTCTTTTCGATAAAGAGAGACAATTCCATGTGAAGCTTCTTTCCAATCATGTGGTAATGTCTACTATCTTGTGCAACCAGCTGGCTATTTAAGCCATTCAGTATTTCAAAGCAAATCAACCACAACTTCCATACTCCAAAAAGTCTTTTACCGAGTCATTTTTCTCCATCAACGTCCTTCCTGTAGAAACACTACTAAACCTTTTGAGAGAAATGGCCATCTTTATGCCACGGATTACACAAGCAAAACAGATTCTGAGACGATCATTCTCGAATGGAAGGAGTGCAGCAACACCCATGGACATTCCGATAGGATATTTTGCAGTTTATGTCGGCGAAGAAGAGAAAAGAAGATTTCTGGTTCGTGTTTCTCTCCTAAGCAGGCCAGAATTTCAAGAACTACTGCAACTGCCGGAGGAACAGTATGAGTACGACCATCCAATGGGTGGGCTCACCATTCCATGTAGTGAAGTCGTATTTGCTGATTTAGCATCACGTTTTGGTGCCTTGTGATACTTAATTTATCATATAACATTTTTGTAAAGAACATCAGCTAGGATCTTACACATATTTGTAAATAGATATTCGTAACCATTTTTTGTGAAATTCAAATTTGGAGCAACCTCAAGTTTATTGAACTACATATAACTTATGCTATACTCAATGACCATTTGGATGAAATACGTATTTCACGTTCTTTAACTTTTGTAGGCTGAATTTTAACCAAATGTATATACATAAAGCGATAGAAGTGTATATGATTACTTAAGGATCTGTTTATAGAAAAAAAAGATTGAAACAAAGGGAAAGAGTCACGCAGTAATGATCAATACACATATTAGTTATGCAATTGACATCAATCACAGTTTCATTCGTTGTGTTTGGTTCGCCAACCACAACGATTCATTGGTGCATCACAAACGATGTGGAATTCGATTGAGTTGGAGTTCAGGCTTGACTCCCCTAATTTCAAATTAGTAATAAGTGGTTAGCTGGAACGCCTCGACCCGCTATTCAAATGTGTTACGTAACGCGCAATACATGGTTAAAAACGACAAACAGCTTGTGTGGGTTATGTACATTAATTAGCCTGTGATCGCAAATGCCGTATACAATTTCTCACTATTGGCATTACGGTTCATGGCTAGTCATTAATAAATTTCAATCACAGCCGCTATTCTAAACCTGATTATACAACAAATTAAGTCTTTATTTCATAGAAATTCAACATGTCTACTTCTATGATCGTCGAAGTTCTAGTACCTGTATTCAAGATTGTATGTGTTACGCGTTAAAGGTACCCAAAGATTCTCTCTAGGTCTATGGAGACACCAATCATAAGCAGATAAAACAGTCACTATAGAATATATATATATATATATTTTTATGTTGCCGATTTATGTAGTCAGAGGTTATTGTGCTGAAATTTAACAGAACTATCTCTTAATTATCTACTGTTATCCTAATAATGTAGATACTCCTAATATATTTGTAATTAAGGTCAATGGGTCCGTTATGTTGTAACCATGTCAGCTGATTTTTAACAAATTGCTACGACAGGTTTGCCAAAATGTGAAATCTAATCCTTAAACAGGTCACAATTGAACCACATAAAAAATTCATTATAGGTTATTTGGTTATAATGCGGAATGCCCTACGTATTAAAGATTAGGCATCTAACATCAGACAAGGACCATTAGGGATTTCATGTTGGATATATATTGTAACAGGTCATTCGGATTCATAAATGCCATTCAAATTATTTTGGGTCTTTTCGATAAAGAGAGACAATTCCATGTGAAGCTTCTTTCCAATCATGTGGTAATGTCTACTATCTTGTGCAACCAGCTGGCTATTTAAGCCATTCAGTATTTCAAAGCAAATCAACCACAACTTCCATACTCCAAAAAGTATTTTACCGAGTCATTTTTCTCCATCAACGTCCTTCCTGTAGAAACACTACTAAACCTTTTGAGAGAAATGGCCATCTTTATGCCACGCATTACACAAGCAAAACAGATTCTGAGACGATCATTCTCGAATGGAAGGAGTGCAGCAAAACCCATCGACATTCCGAAAGGATATTTTGCAGTTTATGTCGGCGAAGAAGAGAAAAGAAGATTTCTGGTTCGTGTTTCTCTCCTAAGCAGGCCAGAATTTCAAGAACTACTGCAACTGGCGGAGGAACAGTATGAGTACGACCATCCAATGGGTGGGCTCACCATTCCATGTAGTGAAGACGTATTTGCTGATTTAGCATCACGTTTTGGTGCCTTGTGATACTTGATTTATCATATAACATTTTTGTAAAGAACATCAGCTAGGATCTTACACATATTTGTAAATAGAGATTCGTAACCATTTTTTGTGAAATTCAAATTTGGAGCAACCTCAAGTTTATTGAACTACATATAACTTATGCTATACTCAATGACCATTTGGATGAAATACGTATTTCACGTTCTTTAACTTTTGTAGGCTGAATTTTAACCAAATTTATATACATAAAGCGATAGAAGTGTATATGATTACTTAAGGATCTGTTTATAGAAAAAAAAGATTGAAACAAAGGGAAAGAGTCACGCAGTAATGATCAATACACATATTAGTTATGCAATTGACATCAATCACAGTTTCATTCGTTGTGTTTGGTTCGCCAACCACAACGATTCATTGGTGCATCACAAACGATGTGGAATTCGATTGAGTTGGAGTTCAGGCTTGACTCCCCTAAGTTCAAATTAGTAATAAGTGGTTATCTGGAACGCCTCGACCCGCTATTCAAATGTGTTACGTAACACGCAATACATGGTTAAAAACGACAAACAGCTTGTGTGGGTTATGTACATTAATTAGCCTGTGATCGCAAATGCCGTATACCATTTCTCACTATTGGCATTACGGTTCATGGCTAGTCATTAATAAATTTCAATCACAGCCGCTATTCTAAACCTGATTATACAACTAATTAAGTCTTTATTTCAAAGAAATTCAACATGTCTACTTCTATGATCGTCGAAGTTCTAGTACCTGTATTCAAGATTGTATGTGTTACGCGTTAAAGGTACCGAAAGATTCTCTCTAGGTCTATGGAGACACGAATCATAAGCAGATAAAACAGTCACTATAGAATATATATATATATATATATATATATTTTTATGTTGCCGATTTATGTAGTCAGAGGTTATTGTGCTGAAATTTAACAGAACTATCTCTTAATTATCTACTGTTATCCTAATAACGTAGATACTCCTAATATATTTGTAATTAAGGTCAATGGGTCCGTTATGTTGTAACCATGTCAGCTGATTTTTAACAAATTGCTACGACAGGTTTGCCAAAATGTGAAATCTAATCCTTAAACAGGTCACATTTGAACCACATAAAAAATTCATTATAGGTTATTTGGTTATAATGCGGAATGCCCTACGTATTAAAGATTAGGCATCTAACATCAGACAAGGACCGTAAGGGATTTCATGTTGGATATATATTGTAACAGGTCGTTCGGATTCATAAATGCCATTCAAATTATTTTGGGTCTTTTCGATAAAGAGAGACAATTCCATGTGAAGCTTCTTTCCAATCATGTGGTAATGTCTACTATCTTGTGCAACCAGCTGGCTATTTAAGCCATTCAGTATTTCAAAGCAAATCAACCACAACTTCCATACTCCAAAAAGTATTTTACCGAGTCATTTTTCTCCATCAACGTCCTTCCTGTAGAAACACTACTAAACCTTTTGAGAGAAATGGCCATCTTTATGCCACGGATTACACAAGCAAAACAGATTCTGAGACGATCATTCTCGAATGGAAGGAGTGCAGCAACACCCATGGACATTCCGAAAGGATATTTTGCAGTTTATGTCGGCGAAGAAGAGAAAAGAAGATTTCTGGTTCGTGTTTCTCTCCTAAGCAGGCCAGAATTTCAAGAACTACTGCAACTGGCGGAGGAACAGTATGAGTACGACCATCCAATGGGTGGGCTCACCATTCCATGTAGTGAAGACGTATTTGCTGATTTAGCATCACGTTTTGGTGCCTTGTGATACTTGATTTATCATATAACATTTTTGTAAAGAACATCAGCTAGGATCTTACACATATTTGTAAATAGAGATTCGTAACCATTTTTTGTGAAATTCAAATTTGGAGCAACCTCAAGTTTATTGAACTACATATAACTTATGCTATACTCAATGACCATTTGGATGAAATACGTATTTCACGTTCTTTAACTTTTGTAGGCTGAATTTTAACCAAATTTATATACATAAAGCGATAGAAGTGTATATGATTTCTTAAGGATCTGTTTATAGAAAAAAAAGATTGAAACAAAGGGAAAGAGTCACGCAGTAATGATCAATACACATATTAGTTATGCAATTGACATCAATCACAGTTTCATTCGTTGTGTTTGGTTCGCCAACCACAACGATTCATTGGTGCATCACAAACGATGTGGAATTCGATTGAGTTGGAGTTCAGGCTTGACTCCCTAAGTTCAAATTAGTAATAAGTGGTTAGCTGGAACGCCTCGACCCGCTATTCAAATGTGTTACGTAACACGCTATACATGGTTAAAAACGACAAACAGCTTGTGTGGGTTATGTACATTAATTAGCCTGTGATCGCAAATGCCGTATACCATTTCTCACTATTGGCATTACGGTTCATGGCTAGTCATTAATAAATTTCAATCACATCCGCTATTCTAAACCTGATTATAAAACTAATTAAGTCTTTATTTCAAAGAAATTCAACATGTCTACTTCTATGATCGTCGAAGTTCTAGTACCTGTATTCAAGATTGTATGTATTACGCGTTAAAGGTACCGAAAGATTCTCTCTAGGTCTATGGAGACACGAATCATAAGCAGATAAAACAGTCACTATAGAATTTATATATATATATATTTATGTAGCCGATTTATGTAGTCAGAGGTTATTGTGCTGAAATTTAACAGAACTATCTCTTAATTATCTAC
This sequence comes from Bidens hawaiensis, assembly GCF_021521415.1. Taxonomy (NCBI): domain Eukaryota; kingdom Viridiplantae; phylum Streptophyta; class Magnoliopsida; order Asterales; family Asteraceae; genus Bidens; species Bidens hawaiensis. The sequence continues at coordinate 804,768 of NW_027491772.1, forward strand.
TGTTATCCTAATAACGTAGATACTCCTAATATATTTGTAATTAAGGTCAATGGGTCCGTTATGTTGTAACCATGTCAGCTGATTTTTAACAAATTGCTACGACAGGTTTGCCAAAATGTGAAATCTAATCCATAAACAGGTCACATTTGAACCACATAAAAAATTCATTATAGGTTATTTGGTTATAATGCGGAATGCCCTACGTATTAAAGATTAGGCATCTAACATCAGACAAGGACCATAAGGGATTTCATGTTGGTTATATATTGTAACAGGTCGTTCGGATTCATAAATGCCATTCAAATTATTTTGGGTCTTTTCGATAAAGAGAGACAATTCCATGTGAAGCTTCTTTCCAATCATGTGGTAATGTCTACTATCTTGTGCAACCAGCTGGCTATTTAAGCCATTCAGTATTTCAAAGCAAATCAACCACAACTTCCATACTCCAAAAAGTCTTTTACCGAGTCATTTTTCTCCATCAACGTCCTTCCTGTAGAAACACTACTAAAACTTTTGAGAGAAATGGCCATCTTTATGCCACGGATTACACAAGCAAAACAGATTCTGAGACGATCATTCTCGAATGGAAGGAGTGCAGCAACACCCATGGACATCCCGAAAGGATATTTTGCAGTTTATGTCGGCGAAGAAGAGAAAAGAAGATTTCTGGTTCGTGTTTCTCTCCTAAGCAGGCCAGAATTTCAAGAACTACTGCAACTGGCGGAGGAACAGTATGAGTACGACCATCCAATGGGTGGGCTCACCATTCCATGTAGTGAAGACGTATTTGCTGTTTTAGCATCACGTTTTGATGCCTTGTGATACTTAATTTATCATATAACATTTTTGTAAAGAACATCAGCTAGGATCTTACACATATTTGTAAATAGAGATTCTTAACCATTTTTTGTGAAATTCAAATTTGGAGCAACCTCAAGTTTATTGAACTACATATAACTTATGCTATACTCAATGACCATTTGGATGAAATACGTATTTCACGTTCTTTAACTTTTGTAGGCTGAATTTTAACCAAATTTATATACATAAAGCGATAGAAGTGTATATGATTACTTAAGGATCTGTTTATAGAAAAAAAAGATTGAAACAAAGGGAAAGAGTCACGCAGTAATGATCAATACACATATTAGTTATGCAATTGACATCAATCACAGTTTCATTCGTTGTGTTTGGTTCGCCAACCACAACGATTCATTGGTGCATCACAAACGATGTGGAATTCGATTGAGTTGGAGTTCAGGCTTGACTCCCCTAAGTTCAAATTAGTAATAAGTGGTTAGCTGGAACGCCTCTACCCGCTATTCAAATGTGTTACGTAACGCGCAATACATGGTTAAAAACGACAAACAAGTTGTGTGGGTTATGTACCTTAATTAGCCTGTGATCGCAAATGCCGTATACAATTTCTCACTATTGGCATTACGGTTCATGGCTAGTCATTAATAAATTTCAATCACAGCCGCTATTCTAAACCTGATTATACAACTAATTAAGTCTTTATTTCAAAGAAATTCAACATGTCTACTTCTATGATTGTCGAAGTTCTAGTACCTGTATTCAAGATTGTATGTGTTACGCGTTAAAGGTACCCAAAGATTCTCTCTAGGTCTATGGAGACACGAATCATAAGCAGATAAAACAGTCACTATAGAATTTATATATATATATATTTATGTTGCCGATTTATGTAGTCAGAGGTTATTGTGCTGAAATTTAACAGAACTATCTCTTAATTATCTACTGTTATCCTAATAACGTAGATACTCCTAATATATTTGTAATTAAGGTCAATGGGTCCGTTATGTTGTAACCATGTCAGCTGATTTTTAACAAATTGCTACGACAGGTTTGCCAAAATGTGAAATCTAATCCTTAAACAGGTCACATTTGAACCACATAAAAAATTCATTATAGGTTATTTGGTTATAATGCGGAATGCCCTACGTATTAAAGATTAGGCATCTAACATCAGACAAGGACCATAAGGGATTTCATGTTGGATATATATTGTAACAGGTCGTTCGGATTCATAAATGCCATTCAAATTATTTTGGGTCTTTTCGATAAAGAGAGACAATTCCATGTGAAGCTTCTTTCCAATCATGTGGTAATGTCTACTATCTTGTGCAACCAGCTGGCTATTTAAGCCATTCAGTATTTCAAAGCAAATCAACCACAACTTCCCAACTCCAAAAAGTCTTTTACCGAGTCATTTTTCTCCATCAACGTCCTTCCTGTAGAAACACTACTAAACCTTTTGAGAGAAATGGCCATCTTTATGCCACGCATTACACAAGCAAAACAGATTCTGAGACGATCATTCTCGAATGGAAGGAGTGCAGCAAAACCCATCGACATTCCGAAAGGATATTTTGCAGTTTATGTCGGCGAAGAAGAGAAAAGAAGATTTCTGGTTTGTGTTTCTCTCCTAAGCAGGCCAGAATTTCAAGAACTACTGCAACTGGCGGAGGAACAGTATGAGTACGACCATCCAATGGGTGGGCTCACCATTCCATGTAGTGAAGACGTATTTGCTGATTTAGCATCACGTTTTGATGCCTTGTGATACTTAATTTATCATATAACATTTTTGTAAAGAACATCAGCTAGGATCTTACACATATTTGTAAATAGAGATTCATAACCATTTTTTGTGAAATTCAAATTTGGAGCAACCTCAAGTTTATTGAACTACATATAACTTATGCTATACTCAATGACCATTTGGATGAAACACGTATTTCACGTTCTTTAACTTTTGTAGGCTGAATTTTAACCAAATGTATATACATAAAGCGATAGAAGTGTATATGATTACTTAAGGATCTGTTTATAGAAAAAAAAAAAGATTGAAACAAAGGGAAAGAGTCACGCAGTAAAGATCAATACACATATTAGTTATGCAATTGACATCAATCACAGTTTCATTCGTTGTGTTTGGTTCGCCAACAACAACGATTCATTGGTGCATCACAAACGATGTGGAATTCGATTGAGTTGGAGTTCAGGCTTGACTCCCCTAAGTTCAAATTAGTAATAAGTGGTTAGCTGGAACGCCTCGACCCGCTATTCAAATGTGTTACGTAACACGCAATACATGGTTAAAAACGACAAACAACTTGTGTGGGTTATGTACATTAATTAGCCTGTGATCGTAAATGCCGTATACCATTTCTCACTATTGGCATTACGGTTCATGGCTAGTCATTAATAAATTTCAATCACAGCCGCTATTCTAAACCTGATTATACAACTAATTAAGTCTTTATTTCAAAGAAATTCAACATGTCTACTTCTATGATCGTCGAAGTTCTAGTACCTGTATTCAAGATTGTATGTGTTACCCTTTAAAGGTACCGAAAGATTCTCTCTAGGTCTATGGAGACACGAATCATAAGCAGATAAAACAGTCACTATAGAATATATATATATATATATATATATATATATATATATATATTTATGTTGCCGATTTATGTAGTCAGAGGTTATTGTGCTGAAATTTAACACACTATCTCTTAATTATCTACTGTTATCCTAATAACGTAGATACTCCTAATATATTTGTAATTAAGGTCAATGGGTCCGTTATGTTGTAACCATGTCAGCTGATTTTTAACAAATTGCTACGACAGGTTTGCCAAAATGTGAAATCTAATCCTTAAACAGGTCACATTTGAATCACATAAAAAATTCATTATAGGTTATTTGGTTATAATGCGGAATGCCCTACGTATTAAAGATTAGGCATCTAACATCAGAAAAGGACCATAAGGGATTTCATGTCGGATATATATTGTAACAGGTCGTTCGGATTCATAAATGCCATTCAAATTATTTTGGGTCTTTTCGATAAAGAGAGACAATTCCATGTGAAGCTTCTTTCCAATCATGTGGTAATGTCTACTATCTTGTGCAACCAGCTGGCTATTTAAGCCATTCAGTATTTCAAAGCAAATCAACCACAACTTCCATACTCCAAAAAGTCTTTTACCGAGTCATTTTTCTCCATCAACGTCCTTCCTGTAGAAACACTACTAAACCTTTTGAGAGAAATGGCCATCTTTATGCCACGGATTACACAAGCAAAACAGATTCTGAGACGATCATTCTCGAATGGAAGGAGTGCAGCAACACCCATGGACATTCCGAAAGGATATTTTGCAGTTTATGTCGGCGAAGAAGAGAAAAGAAGATTTCTGGTTCGTGTTTCTCTCCTAAGCAGGCCAGAATTTCAAGAACTACTGCAACTGGCGGAGGAACAGTATGAGTACGACCATCCAATGGGTGGGCTCACCATTCCATGTAGTGAAGACGTATTTTCTGATTTAGCATCACGTTTTGGTGCCTTGTGATACTTGATTTATCATATAACATTTTTGTAAAGAACATCAGCTAGGATCTTACACATATTTGTAAATAGAGATTCGTAACCATTTTTTGTGAAATTCAAATTTGGAGCAACCTCAAGTTTATTGAACTACATATAACTTATGCTATACTCAATGACCATTTGGATGAAATACGTATTTCACGTTCTTTAACTTTTGTAGGCTGAATTTTAACCAAATTTATATACATAAAGCGATAGAAGTGTATATGATTACTTAAGGATCTGTTTATAGAAAAAAAAGATTGAAACAAAGGGAAAGAGTCACGCAGTAATGATCAATACACATATTAGTTATGCAATTGACATCAATCACAGTTTCATTCGTTGTGTTTGGTTCGCCAACCACAACGATTCATTGGTGCATCACAAACGATGTGGAATTCGATTGAGTTGGAGTTCAGGCTTGACTCCCCTAATTTCAAATTAGTAATAAGTGGTTTGCTGGAACGCCTCGACCCGCTATTCAAATGTGTTACGTAACACGCAATACATGGTTAAAAACGACAAACAGATTGTGAGGGTTATGTACATTAATTAGCCTGTGATCGCAAATGCCGTATACCATTTCTCACTATTGGCATTACGGTTCATGGCTAGTCATTAATAAATTTCAATCACAGCCGCTATTCTAAACCTGATTATACAACTAATTAAGTCTTTATTTCAAAGAAATTCAACATGTCTACTTCTATGATCGTCGAAGTTCTAGTACCTGTATTCAAGATTGTATGTGTTACGCGTTAAAGGTACCGAAAGATTCTCTCTAGGTCTATGGAGACACGAATCATAAGCAGATAAAACAGTCACTATAGAATATATATATATATATATATATATATATATATATATATACTTATGTAGCCGATTTATGTAGTTAGAGGTTATTGTGCTGAAATTTAACAGAACTATCTCTTAATTATCTACTGTTATCCTAATAACGTAGATACTCCTAATATTTGTAATTAAGGTCAATGGGTCCGTTATGTTGTAACCATGTCAGCTGATTTTTAACAAATTGCTACGACAGGTTTGCCAAAATGTGAAATCTAATCCTTAAACAGGTAACATTTGAACCACATAAAAAATTCATTATAGGTTATTTTGTTATAATGCGGAATGCCCTACGTATTAAAGATTAGGCATCTAACATCAGACAAGGACCATAAGGGATTTCATGTTGGATATATATTGTAACAGGTCGTTCGGATTCATAAATGCCATTCAAATTATTTTGGGTCTTTTCGATAAAGAGAGACAATTCCATGTGAAGCTTCTTTCCAATCATGTGGTAATGTCTACTATCTTGTGCAACCAGCTGGCTATTTAAGCCATTCAGTATTTCAAATCAAATCAACCACAACTTCCATACTCCAAAAAGTCTTTTACCGAGTCATTTTTCTCCATCAACGTCCTTCCTGTAGAAACACTACTAAACCTTTTGAGAGAAATGGGCATCTTTATGCCACGGATTACACAAGCAAAACAGATTCTGAGACGATCATTCTCGAATGGAAGGAGTGCAGCAACACCCATGGACATTCCGAAAGGATATTTTGCAGTTTATGTCGGTGAAGAAGAGAAAAGAAGATTTCTGATTCGTGTTTCTCTCCTAAAAAGGCCAGAATTTCAAGAACTACTGCAACTGGCGGAGGAACAGTATGAGTACGACCATCCAATGGGTGGGCTCACCATTCCATGTAGTGAAGACGTATTTGCTGATTTAGCATCACGTTTTGGTGCCTTGTGATACTTAATTTATCATATAACATTTTTGTAAAGAACATCAGCTAGGATCTTACACATATTTGTAAATAGAGATTCGTAACCATTTTTTGTGAAATTCAAATTTGGAGCAACCTCAAGTTTATTGAACTACATATAACTTATGCTATACTCAATGACCATTTGGATGAAATACGTATTTCACGTTCTTTAACTTTTGTAGGCTGAATTTTAACCAAATGTATATACATAAAGCGATAGAAGTGTATATGATTACTTAAGGATCTGTTTATAGAAAAAAAAAAGATTGAAACAAAGGGAAAGAGTCACGCAGTAAAGATCAATACACATATTAGTTATGCAATTGACATCAATCACAGTTTCATTCGTTGTGTTTGGTTCGCCAACCACAACGATTCATTGGTGCATCACAAACGATGTGGAATTCGATTGAGTTGGAGATCAGGCTTGACTCCCCTAAGTTCAAATTAGTAATAAGTGGTTAGCTGGAATGCCTCGACCCGCTATTCAAATGTGTTACGTAACACGCAATACATGGTTAAAAACGACAAACAGCTTGTGTGGGTTATGTACATTAATTAGCCTGTGATCGCAAATGCCGTATACCATTTCTCACTATTGGCATTACGGTTCATGGCTAGTCATTAATAAATTTCAATCACAGCCGCTATTCTAAACCTGATTATAAAACTAATTAAGTCTTTATTTCAAAGAAATTCAACATGTCTACTTCTATGATCGTCGAAGTTCTAGTACCTGTATTCAAGATTGTATGTATTACGCGTTAAAGGTACCGAAAGATTCTCTCTAGGTCTATGGAGACACGAATCATAAGCAGATAAAACAGTCACTATAGAATTTATATATATATATATTTATGTAGCCGATTTATGTAGTCAGAGGTTATTGTGCTGAAATTTAACAGAACTATCTCTTAATTATCTACTGTTATCCTAATAACGTAGATACTCCTAATATATTTGTAATTATGGTCAATGGGTCCGTTATGTTGTAACCATGTCAGCTGATTTTTAACAAATTGCTACGACAGGTTTGCCAAAATGTGAAATCTAATCCTTAAACAGGTCACATTTGAACCACATAAAAAATTCATTATAGGTTATTTGGTTATAATGCGGAATGCCCTACGTATTAAAGATTAGGCATCTAACATCAAACAAGGACCATAAGGGATTTCATGTTGGTTATATATTGTAACAGGTCGTTCGGATTCATAAATGCCATTCAAATTATTTTGGGTCTTTTCGATAAAGAGAGACAATTCCATGTGAAGCTTCTTTCCAATCATGTGGTAATGTCTACTATCTTGTGCAACCAGCTGGCTATTTAAGCCATTCAGTATTTCAAAGCAAATCAACCACAACTTCCATACTCCAAAAAGTCTTTTACCGAGTCATTTTTCTCCATCAACGTCCTTCCTGTAGAAACACTACTAAACCTTTTGAGAGAAATGGCCATCTTTATGCCACGGATTACACAAGCAAAACAGATTCTGAGACGATCATTCTCGAATGGAAGGAGTGCAGCAACACCCATGGACATTCCGAAAGGATATTTTGCAGTTTATGTCGGCGAAGAAGAGAAAAGAAGATTTCTGGTTCGTGTTTCTCTCCTAAGCAGGCCAGAATTTCAAGAACTACTGCAACTGGCGGAGGAACAGTATGAGTACGACCATCCAATGGGTGGGCTCACCATTCCATGTAGTGAAGACGTATTTGCTGATTTAGCATCACGTTTTGATGCCTTGTGATACTTAATTTATCATATAACATTTTTGTAAAGAACATCAGCTAGGATCTTACACATATTTGTAAATAGAGATTCTTAACCATTTTTTGTGAAATTCAAATTTGGAGCAACCTCAAGTTTATTGAACTACATATAACTTATGCTATACTCAATGACCATTTGGATGAAATACGTATTTCACGTTCTTTAACTTTTGTAGGCTGAATTTTAACCAAATTTATATACATAAAGCGATAGAAGTGTATATGATTACTTAAGGATCTGTTTATAGAAAAAAAAGATTGAAACAAAGGGAAAGAGTCACGCAGTAATGATCAATACACATATTAGTTATGCAATTGACATCAATCACAGTTTCATTCGTTGTGTTTGGTTCGCCAACCACAACGATTCATTGGTGCATCACAAACGATGTGGAATTCGATTGAGTTGGAGTTCAGGCTTGACTCCCCTAAGTTCAAATTAGTAATAAGTGGTTAGCTGGAACGCCTCGACCCGCTATTCAAATGTGTTACGTAACGCGCAATACATGGTTAAAAACGACAAACAATTTGTGTGGGTTATGTACCTTAATTAGCCTGTGATCGCAAATGCCGTATACAATTTCTCACTATTGGCATTATGGTTCATGGCTAGTCATTAATAAATTTCAATCATAGCCGCTATTCTAAACCTGATTATACAACTAATTAAGTCTTTATTTCAAAGAAATTCAACATGTCTACTTCTATGATTGTCGAAGTTCTAGTACCTGTATTCAAGATTGTATGTGTTACGCGTTAAAGGTACCCAAAGATTCTCTCTAGGTCTATGGAGACACGAATCATAAGCAGATAAAACAGTCACTATAGAATTTATATATATATATATATATTTATGTTGCCGATTTATGTAGTCAGAGGTTATTGTGCTGAAATTTAACAGAACTATCTCTTAATTATCTACTGTTATCCTAATAACGTAGATACTCCTAATATATTTGTAATTAAGGTCAATGGGTCCGTTATGTTGTAACCATGTCAGCTGATTTTTAACAAATTGCTACGACAGGTTTGCCAAAATGTGAAATCTAATCCTTAAACAGGTCACATTTGAACCACATAAAAAATTCATTATAGGTTATTTGGTTATAATGCGGAATGCCCTACGTATTAAAGATTAGGCATCTAACATCAGACAAGGACCATAAGGGATTTCATGTTGGATATATATCGTAACAGGTCGTTCGGATTCATAAATGCCATTCAAATTATTTTGGGTCTTTTCGATAAAGAGAGACAATTCCATGTGAAGCTTCTTTCCAATCATGTGGTAATGTCTACTATCTTGTGCAACCAGCTGGCTATTTAAGCCATTCAGTATTTCAAAGCAAATCAACCACAACTTCCCAACTCCAAAAAGTCTTTTACCGAGTCATTTTTCTCCATCAACGTCCTTCCAGTAGAAACACTACTAAACCTTTTGAGAGAAATGGCCATCTTTATGCCACGCATTACACAAGCAAAACAGATTCTGAGACGATCATTCTCGAATGGAAGGAGTGCAGCAAAACCCATCGACATTCCGAAAGGATATTTTGCAGTTTATGTCGGCGAAGAAGAGAAAAGAAGATTTCTGGTTTGTGTTTCTCTCCTAAGCAGGCCAGAATTTCAAGAACTACTGCAACTGGCGGAGGAACAGTATGAGTACGACCATCCAATGGGTGGGCTCACCATTCCATGTAGTGAAGACGTATTTGCTGATTTAGCATCACGTTTTGATGCCTTGTGATACTTAATTTATCATATAACATTTTTGTAAAGAACATCAGCTAGGATCTTACACATATTTGTAAATAGAGATTCATAACCATTTATTGTGAAATTCAAATTTGGAGCAACCTCAAGTTTATTGAACTACATATAACTTATGCTATACTCAATGACCATTTGGATGAAACACGTATTTCACGTTCTTTAACTTTTGTAGGCTGAATTTTAACCAAATGTATATACATAAAGCGATAGAAGTGTATATGATTACTTAAGGATCTGTTTATAGAAAAAAAAAAGATTGAAACAAAGGGAAAGAGTCATGCAGTAAAGATCAATACACATATTTGTTATGCAATTGACATCAATCACAGTTTCATTCGTTGTGTTTGGTTCGCCAACAACAACGATTCATTGGTGCATCACAAACGATGTGGAATTCGATTGAGTTGGAGTTCAGGCTTGACTCCCCTAAGTTCAAATTAGTAATAAGTGGTTAGCTGGAACGCCTCGACCCGCTATTCAAATGTGTTACGTAACACGCAATACATGGTTAAAAACGACAAACAACTTGTGTGGGTTATGTACATTAATTAGCCTGTGATCGTAAATGCCGTATACCATTTCTCACTATTGGCATTACGGTTCATGGCTAGTCATTAATAAATTTCAATCACAGCCGCTATTCTAAACCTGATTATACAACTAATTAAGTCTTTATTTCAAAGAAATTCAACATGTCTACTTCTATGATCGTCGAAGTTCTAGTACCTGTATTCAAGATTGTATGTGTTACCCTTTAAAGGTACCGAAAGATTCTCTCTAGGTCTATGGAGAGACGAATCATAAGCAGATAAAACAGTCACTATAGAATATATATATATATATATATATATATATATATATATATTTATGTTGCCGATTTATGTAGTCAGAGGTTATTGTGCTGAAATTTAACACACTATCTCTTAATTATCTACTGTTATCCTAATAACGTAGATACTCCTAATATATTTGTAATTAAGGTCAATGGGTCCGTTATGTTGTAACCATGTCAGCTGATTTTTAACAAATTGCTACGACAGGTTTGCCAAAATGTGAAATCTAATCCTTAAACAGGTCACATTTGAATCACATAAAAAATTCATTATAGGTTATTTGGTTATAATGCGGAATGCCCTACGTATTAAAGATTAGGCATCTAACATCAGACAAGGACCATAAGGGATTTCATGTTGGATATATATTGTAACAGGTCGTTCGGATTCATAAATGCCATTCAAATTATTTTGGGTCTTTTCGATAAAGAGAGACAATTCCATGTGAAGCTTCTTTCCAATCATGTGGTAATGTCTACTATCTTGTGCAACCAGCTGGCTATTTAAGCCATTCAGTATTTCAAAGCAAATCAACCACAACTTCCATACTCCAAAAAGTCTTTTACCGAGTCATTTTTCTCCATCAACGTCCTTCCTGTAGAAACACTACTAAACCTTTTGAGAGAAATGGCCATCTTTATGCCACGGATTACACAAGCATAACATATTCTGAGACGATCATTCTCGAATGGAAGGAGTGCAGCAACACCCATGGACATTCCGAAAGGATATTTTGCAGTTTATGTCGGCGAAGAAGAGAAAAGAAGATTTCTGGTTCGTGTTTCTCTCCTAAGCAGGCCAGAATTTCAAGAACTACTGCAACTGGCGGAGGAACAGTATGAGTACGACCATCCAATGGGTGGGCTCACCATTCCATGTAGTGAAGACGTATTTGCTGATTTAGAATCACGTTTTGGTGCCTTGTGATACTTGATTTATCATATAACATTTTTGTAAAGAACATCAGCTAGGATCTTACACATATTTGTAAATAGAGATTCGTAACCATTTTTTGTGAAATTCAAATTTGGAGCAACCTCAAGTTTATTGAACTACATATAACTTATGCTATACTCAATGACCATTTGGATGAAATACGTATTTCACGTTCTTTAACTTTTGTAGGCTGAATTTTAACCAAATTTATATACATAAAGCGATAGAAGTGTATATGATTACTTAAGGATCTGTTTATAGAAAAAAAAGATTGAAACAAAGGGAAAGAGTCACGCAGTAATGATCAATACACATATTAGTTATGCAATTGACATCAATCACAGTTTCATTCGTTGTGTTTGGTTCGCCAACCACAACGATTCATTGGTGCATCACAAACGATGTGGAATTCGATTGAGTTGGAGTTCAGGCTTGACTCCCCTAATTTCAAATTAGTAATAAGTGGTTTGCTGGAACGCCTCGACCCGCTATTCAAATGTGTTACGTAACACGCAATACATGGTTAAAAATGACAAACAGCTTGTGTGGGTTATGTACATTAATTAGCCTGTGATCGCAAATGCCGTATACCATTTCTCACTATTGGCATTACGGTTCATGGCTAGTCATTAATAAATTTCAATCACAGCCGCTATTCTAAACCTGATTATACAACTAATTAAGTCTTTATTTCAAAGAAATTCAACATGTCTACTTCTATGATCGTCGAAGTTCTAGTACCTGTATTCAAGATTGTATGTGTTACCCGTTAAAGGTACCGAAAGATTCTCTCTAGGTCTATGGAGACACGAATCATAAGCAGATAAAACAGTCACTATAGAATATATATATATATATATATATATATATATATATATATTTATGTAGCCGATTTATGTAGTTAGAGGTTGTTGTGCTGAAATTTAACAGAACTATCTCTTAATTATCTACTGTTATCCTAATAACGTAGATACTCCTAATATTTGTAATTAAGGTCAATGGGTCCGTTATGTTGTAACCATGTCAGCTGATTTTTAACAAATTGCTACGACAGGTTTGCCAAAATGTGAAATCTAATCCTTAAACAGGTAACATTTGAACCACATAAAAAATTCATTATAGGTTATTTGGTTATAATGCGGAATGCCCTACGTATTAAAGATTAGGCATCTAACATCAGACAAGGACCATAAGGGATTTCATGTTGGATATATATTGTAACAGGTCGTTCGGATTCATAAATGCCATTCAAATTATTTTGGGTCTTTTCGATAAAGAGAGACAATTCCATGTGAAGCTTCTTTCCAATCATGTGGTAATGTCTACTATCTTGTGCAACCAGCTGGCTATTTAAGCCATTCAGTATTTCAAAGCAAATCAACCACAACTTCCATACTCCAAAAAGTATTTTACCGAGTCATTTTTTCTCCATCAACGTCCTTCCTGTAGAAACACTACTAAACCTTTTGAGAGAAATGGCCATCTTTATGCCACGGATTACACAAGCAAAACAGATTCTGAGAGGATCATTCTCGAGTGGAAGGAGTGCAGCAACACCCATGGATATTCCGAAAGGATATTTTGCAGTTTATGTCGGCGAAGAAGAGAAAAGAAGATTTTCTGGTTCGTGTTTCTCTCCTAAGCAGGCCAGAATTTCAAGAACTACTGCAACTGGCGGAGGAACAGTATGAGTACGACCATCCAATGGGTGGGCTCACCATTCCATGTAGTGAAGACGTATTTGCTGATTTAGCATCACGTTTTGGTGCCTTGTGATACTTGATTTATCATATAACATTTTTGTAAAGAACATCAGCTAGGATCTTACACATATTTGTAAATAGAGATTCGTAACCATTTTTTGTGAAATTCAAATTTGGAACAACCTCAAGTTTATTGAACTACAGATAACTTATGCTATACTCAATGATCATTTGGATGAAATACGTATTTCACGTTCTTTAACTTTTGTAGGCTGAATTTTAACCAAATTTATATACATAAAGCGTTAGAAGTGTATATGATTACTTAAGGATCTGTTTATAGAAAAAAAGATTGAAACAAAGGGAAAGAGTCACGCAGTAATGATCAATACACATATTAGTTATGCAATTGACATCAATCACAGTTTCATTCGTTGTGTTTGGTTCGCCAACCACAACGATTCATTGGTGCATCACAAACGATGTGGAATTCGATTGAGTTGGAGTTCAGGCTTGACTCCCCTAAGTTCAAGTTAGTAATAAGTGGTTAGCTGGAACACCTCGACCCGCTATTCAAATGTGTTACGTAACACGCAATACATGGTTAAAAACGACAAACAGCTTGTGTGGGTTATGTACATTAATTAGCCTGTGATCGCAAATGCCGTATACCATTTCTCACTATTGGCATTACGGTTCATGGCTAGTCATTAATAAATTTCAATCACAGCCGCTATTCTAAACCTGATTATACAACTAATTAAGTCTTTATTTCAAAGAAATTCAACATGTCTACTTTTATGATCGTCGAAGTTCTAGTACCTGTATTCAAGATTGTATGTGTTACGCGTTAAAGGTACCGAAAGATTCTCTCTAGGTCTATGGAGACACGAATCATAAGCAGATAAAACAGTCACTATAGAATATATATATATATATATATATATATATATATATATATATATATATATATATATTTATGTAGCCGATTTATGTAGTCAGAGGTTATTGTGCTGAAATTTAACAGAACTATCTCTTAATTATCTACTGTTATCCTAATAACGTAGATACTCCTAATATTTGTAATTAAGGTCAATGGGTCCGTTATGTTGTAACCATGTCAGCTGATTTTTAACAAATTGCTACGACAGGTTTGCCAAAATGTGAAATCTAATCCTTAAACAGGTGACATTTGAACCACATAAAAAATTCATTATAGGTTATTTGGTTATAATGCGGAATGCCCTACGTATTAAAGATTAGGCATCTAACATCAGACAAGGACCATAAGGGATTTCATGTTGGATATATATTGTAACAGGTCGTTCGGATTCATAAATGCCATTCAAATTATTTTGGGTCTTTTCGATAAAGAGAGACAATTCCATGTGAAGCTTCTTTCCAATCATGTGGTAATGTCTACTATCTTGTGCAACCAGCTGGCTATTTATGCCATTCAGTATTTCAAAGCAAATCAACCACAACTTCCATACTCCAAAAAGTCTTTTACCGAGTCATTTTTCTCCATCAACGTCCTTCCTGTAGAAACACTACTAAACCTTTTGAGAGAAATGGGCATCTTTATGCCACGGATTACACAAGCAAAACAGATTCTGAGACGATCATTCTCGAATGGAAGGAGTGCAGCAACACCCATGGACATTCCGAAAGGATATTTTGCAGTTTATGTCGGTGAAGAAGAGAAAAGAAGATTTCTGATTCGTGTTTCTCTCCTTAAAAGGCCAGAATTTCAAGAACTACTGCAACTGGCGGTGGAACAGTATGAGTACGACCATCCAATGGGTGGGCTCACCATTCCATGTAGTGAAGACGTATTTGCTGATTTAGCATCACGTTTTGGTGCCTTGTGATACTTAATTTATCATATAACATTTTTGTAAAGAACATCAGCTAGGATCTTACACATATTTGTAAATAGAGATTCGTAACCATTTTTTGTGAAATTCAAATTTGGAGCAACCTCAAGTTTATTGAACTGCATATAACTTATGCTATACTCAATGACCATTTGGATGAAATACGTATTTCACGTTCTTTAACTTTTGTAGGCTGAATTTTAACCAAATGTATATACATAAAGCGATAGAAGTGTATATGATTACTTAAGGACCTGTTTATAGAAAAAAAAGATTGAAACAAAGGGAAAGAGTCACGCAGTAATGATCAATACACATATTAGTTATGCAATTGACATCAATCACATTTTCATTCGTTGTGTTTGGTTCGCCAACCACAACGATTCATTGGTGCATCACAAACGATGTGGAATTCGATTGAGTTGGAGTTCTTGCTTGACTCCCCTAAGTTCAAGTTAGTAATAAGTGGTTAGCTGGAACGCCTCGACCCGCTATTCAAATGTGTTACGTAACGCGCAATACATGGTTAAAAACGACAAACAAATTGTGTGGGTTATGTACATTAATTAGCCTGTGATCGCAAATGCCGTATACAATTTCTCACTATTGGCATTACGGTTCATGGCTAGTCATTAGTAAATTTCAATCACAGCCGCTATTCTAAACCTGATTATACAACTAATTAAGTCTTTATTTCAAAGAAATTCAACATGTCTACTTCTATGATCGTCGAAGTTCTAGTACCTGTATTCAAGATTGTATGTGTTACGCGTTAAAGGTACCCAAAGATTCTCTCTAGGTCTATGGAGACACCAATCATAAGCAGATAAAACAGTCACTATAGAATATATATATATATTTTTATGTTGCCGATTTATGTAGTCAGAGGTTATTGTGCTGAAATTTAACCGAACTATCTCTTAATTATCTACTGTTATCCTAATAACGTAGATACTCCTAATATTTGTAATTAAGGTCAATGGGTCCGTTATGTTGTAACCATGTCAGCTGATTTTTAACAAATTGCTACGACAGGTTTGCCAAAATGTGAAATCTAATCCTTAAACAGGTCACATTTGAACCACATAAAAAATTCATTATAGGTTATTTGGTTATAATGCGGAATGCCCTACGTATTAAAGATTAGGCATCTAACATCAGACAAGGACCATAAGGGATTTCATGTCGGATATATATTGTAACAGGTCATTCGGATTCATAAATGCCATTCAAATTATTTTGGGTCTTTTCGATAAAGAGAGACAATTCGATGTGAAGCTTCTTTCCAGTCATGTGGTAATGTCTACTATCTTGTGCAACCAGCTGGCTATTTAAACCATTCAGTATTTCAAAGCATATCAACCACAACTTCCATACTCCAAAAAGTCTTTTACCGAGTCATTTTTCTCCATCAACGTCCTTCCTGTAGAAACACTACTAAACCTTTTGAGAGAAATGGCCATCTTTATGCCACGGATTACACAAGCAAAACAGATTCTGAGACGATCATTCTCGAATGGAAGGAGTGCAGCAACACCCATGGACATTCCGATAGGATATTTTGCAGTTTATGTCTGCGAAGAAGAGAAAAGAAGATTTCTGGTTCGTGTTTCTCTCCTAAGCAGGCCAGAATTTCAAGAACTACTGCAACTGGCGGAGGAACAGTATGAGTACGACCATCCAATGGGTGGGCTCACCATTCCATGTAGTGAAGTCGTATTTGCTGATTTAGCATCACGTTTTGGTGCCTTGTGATACTTAATTTATCATATAACATTTTTGTAAAGAACATCAGCTAGGATCTTACACATATTTGTAAATAGAGATTCGTAACCATTTTTTGTGAAATTCAAATTTGGAGCAACCTCAAGTTTATTGAACTACATATAACTTATGCTATACTCAATGACCATTTGGATGAAATAAGTATTTCACGTTCTTTAACTTTTGTAGGCTGAACTTTAACCAAATGTATACACATAAAGCGATAGAAGTGTATATGATTACTTAAGGATCTGTTTATAGAAAAAAAAGATTGAAACAAAGGGAAAGAGTCACGCAGTAAAGATCAATACACATATTAGTTATGCAATTGACATCACTCACAGTTTCATTCGTTGTGTTTGGTTCGCCAACCACAACGATTCATTGGTGCATCACAAACGATGGGGAATCCGATTGAGTTGGAGTTCAGGCTTGACTCCCCTAAGTTCAAATTAGTAATAAGTGGTTAGCTGGAACGCCTCGACCAGCTATTCAAATGTGTTACGTAACGCGCAATACATGGTTAAAAACGACAAACAATTTGTGTGGGTTATGTACATTAATTAGCCTGTGATCGCAAATGCCGTATACAATTTCTCACTATTGGCATTACGGTTCATGGCTAGTCATTAATAAATTTCAATCACAGCCGCTATTCTAAACCTGATTATACAACTAATTAAGTCTTTATTTCATAGAAATTCAACATGTCTACTTCTATGATCGTCGAAGTTCTAGTACCTGTATTCAAGATTGTATGTGTTACGCGTTAAAGGTACCCAAAGATTCTCTCTAGGTCTATGGAGACACCAATCATAAGCAGATAAAACAGTCACTATAGAATATATATATATATATTTTTATGTTGCCGATTTATGTAGTCAGAGGTTATTGTGCTGAAATTTAACAGAACTATCTCTTAATTATCTACTGTTATCCTAATAATGTAGATACTCCTAATATATTTGTAATTAAGGTCAATGGGTCCGTTATGTTGTAACCATGTCAGCTGATTTTTAACAAATTGCTACGACAGGTTTGCCAAAATGTGAAATCTAATCCTTAAACAGGTCACATTTGAACCACATAAAAAATTCATTATAGGTTATTTGGTTATAATGCGGAATGCCCTACGTATTAAAGATTAGGCATCTAACATCAGACAAGGACCATTAGGATTTCATGTTGGATATATATTGTAACAGGTCATTCGGATTCATAAATGCCATTCAAATTATTTTGGGTCTTTTCGATAAAGAGAGACAATTCCATGTGAAGCTTCTTTCCAATCATGTGGTAATGTCTACTATCTTGTGCAACCAGCTGGCTATTTAAGCCATTCAGTATTTCAAAGCATATCAACCACAACTTCCCAACTCCAAAAAGTCTTTTACCGAGTCATTTGTCTCCATCAACGTCCTTCCTGTAGAAACACTACTAAACCTTTTGAGAGAAATGGCCATCTTTATGCCACGCATTACACAAGCAAAACAGATTCTGAGACGATCATTCTCGAATGGAAGGAGTGCAGCAAAACCCATCGACATTCCGAAAGGATATTTTGCAGTTTATGTCGGCGAAGAAGAGAAAAGAAGATTTCTGGTTCGTGTTTCTCTCCTAAGCAGGCCAGAATTTCAAGAACTACTGCAACTGGCGGAGGAACAGTATGAGTACGACCATCCAATGGGTGGGCTCACCATTCCATGTAGTGAAGACGTATTTGCTGATTTAGCATCACGTTTTGGTGCCTTGTGATACTTGATTTATCATATAACATTTTTGTAAAGAACATCAGCTAGGATCTTACACATATTTGTAAATAGAGATTCGTAACCATTTTTTGTGAAATTCAAATTTGGAGCAACCTCAAGTTTATTGAACTACATATAACTTATGCTATACTCAATGACCATTTGGATGAAATACATATTTCACGTTCTTTAACTTTTGTAGGCTGAATTTTAACCAAATTTATATACATAAAGCGATAGAAGTGTATATGATTACTTAAGGATCTGTTTATAGAAAAAAAAGATTGAAACAAAGGGAAAGAGTCACGCAGTAATGATCAATACACATATTAGTTATGCAATTGACATCAATCACAGTTTCATTCGTTGTGTTTGGTTCGCCAACCACAACGATTCATTGGTGCATCACAAACGATGTGGAATTCGATTGAGTTGGAGTTCAGGCTTGACTCCCCTAAGTTCAAATTAGTAATAAGTGGTTAGCTGGAACGCCTCGACCCGCTATTCAAATGTGTTACGTAACACGCAATACATGGTTAAAAACGACAAACAGCTTGTGTGGGTTATGTACATTAATTAGCCTGTGATCGCAAATGCCGTATACCATTTCTCACTATTGGCATTACGGTTCATGGCTAGTCATTAATAAATTTCAATCACAGCTGCTATTCTAAACCTGATTATACAACTAATTAAGTCTTTATTTCAAAGAAATTCAACATGTCTACTTCTATGATCGTCGAAGTTCTAGTACCTGTATTCAGGATTGTATGTGTTACGCGTTAAAGGTACCGAAAGATTCTCTCTAGGTCTATGGAGACACGAATCATAAGCAGATAAAACAGTCACTATAGAATATATATATATATATATTTTTATGTTGCCGATTTATTTAGTCAGAGGTTATTGTGCTGAAATTTAACAGACCTATCTCTTAATTATCTACTGTTATCCTAATAACGTAGATACTCCTAATATATTTGTAATTAAGGTCAATGGGTCCGTTATGTTGTAACCATGTCAGCTGATTTTTAACAAATTGCTACGACAGGTTTGCCAAAATGTGAAATCTAATCCTTAAACAGGTCACATTTGAACCACATAAAAAATTCATTATAGGTTATTTGGTTATAATGCGGAATGCCCTACGTATGAAATATTAGGCATCTAACATCAAACAAGGACCGTAAGGGATTTCATGTTGGATATATATTGTAACAGGTCGTTCGGATTCATAAATGCCATTCAAATTATTTTGGGTCTTTTCGATAAAGAGAGACAATTCCATGTGAAGCTTCTTTCCAATCATGTGGTAATGTCTACTATCTTGTGCAACCAGCTGGCTATTTAAGCCATTCAGTATTTCAAAGCAAATCAACCACAACTTCCATACTCCAAAAAGTCTTTTACCGAGTCATTTTCTCCATCAACGTCCTTCCTGTAGAAACACTACTAAACCTTTTGAGAGAAATGGGCATCTTTATGCCACGGATTACACAAGCAAAACAGATTCTGAGACGATAATTCTCGAATGGAAGGAGTGCAGCAACATCCATGGACATTCCGAAAGGATATTTTGCATTTTATGTCGGCGAAGAAGAGAAAAGAAGATTTCTGGTTCGTGTTTCTCTCCTAAGCAGGCCAGAATTTCAAGAACTACTGCAACAGGCGGAGGAACAGTATGAGTACGACCATCCAATGGGTGGGCTCAACATTCCATGTAGTGAAGACGTATTTACTGATTTAGCATCACGTTTTGGTGCCTTGTGATACTTGATTTATCATATAACATTTTTGTAAAGAACATCAGCTAGGATCTTACACATATTTGTAAATAGAGATTCGTAACCATTTTTTGTGAAATTCAAATTTGGAGCAACCTCAAGTTTATTGAACTACATATAACTTATGCTATACTCAATGACCATTTGGATGAAATACGTATTTCACGTTCTTTAACTTTTGTAGGCTGAATTTTAACCAAATTTTTATACATAAAGCGATAGAAGTGTATATGATTACTTAAGGATCTGTTTATAGAAAAAAAGATTGAAACAAAGGGAAAGAGTCACGCAGTAATGATCAATACACATATTAGTTATGCAATTGACATCAATCACAGTTTCATTCGTTGTGTTTGGTTCGCCAACCACAACGATTCATTGGTGCATCACAAACGATGTGGAATTCGATTGAGTTGGAGTTCAGGCTTGACTCCCCTAAGTTCAAATTAGTAATAAGTAGTTAGCTGGAACGCCTCGACCCGCTATTCAAATGTGTTACGTAACACGCAATACATGGTTAAAAACGACAAACAGCTTGTGTGGGTTATGTACATTAATTAGCCTGTGATCGCAAATGCCGTATACCATTTCTCACTATTGGCATTACGGTTCATGGCTAGTCATTAATAAATTTCAATCACAGCCGCTATTCTAAACCTGATTATACAACTAATTAAGTCTTTATTTCAAAGAAATTCAACATGTCTACTTCTATGATCATCGAAGTTCTAGTACGTGTATTCAAGATTGTATGTGTTACGCGTTAAAGGTACCGAAAGATTCTCTCTAGGTCTATGGAGACACGAATCATAAGCAGATAAAACAGTCACTATAGAATATATATATATATATATTTTTATGTTGCCGATTTATTTAGTCAGAGGTTATTGTGCTGAAATTTAACAGAACTATCTCTTAATTATCTACTGTTATCCTAATAACGTAGATACTCCTAATATATTTGTAATTAAGGTCAATGGGTCCGTTATGTTGTAACCATGTCAGCTGATTTTTAACAAATTGCTACGACAGGTTTGCCAAAATGTGAAATCTAATCCTTAAACAGGTCACATTTGAACCACATAAAAAATTCATTATAGGTTATTTGGTTATAATGCGGAATGCCCTACGTATGAAATATTAGGCATCTAACATCAAACAAGGACCGTAAGGGATTTCATGTTGGATATATATTGTAACAGGTCGTTCGGATTCATAAATGCCATTCAAATTATTTTGGGTCTTTTCGATAAAGAGAGACAATTCCATGTGAAGCTTCTTTCCAATCATGTGGTAATGTCTACTATCTTGTGCAACCAGCTGGCTATTTAAGCCATTCAGTATTTCAAAGCAAATCAACCACAACTTCCATACTCCAAAAAGTATTTTACCGAGTCATTTTTCTCCATCAACGTCCTTCCTGTAGAAACACTACTAAACCTTTTGAGAGAAATGGCCATCTTTATGCCACGGATTACACAAGCAAAACAGATTCTGAGACGATCATTCTCGAATGGAAGGAGTGCAGCAACACCCATGGACATTCCGATAGGATATTTTGCAGTTTATGTCGGCGAAGAAGAGAAAAGAAGATTTCTGGTTCGTGTTTCTCTCCTAAGCAGGCCAGAATTTCAAGAACTACTGCAACTGGCGGAGGAACCGTATGAGTACGACCATCCAATGGGTGGGCTCACCATTCCATGTAGTGAAGTCGTATTTGCTGATTTAGCATCACGTTTTGGTGCCTTGTGATACTTAATTTATCATATAACATTTTTGTAAAGAACATCAGCTAGGATCTTACACATATTTGTAAATAGAGATTCGTAACCATTTTTTGTGAAATTCAAATTTGGAGCAACCTCAAGTTTATTGAACTACATATAACTTATGCTATACTCAATGACCATTTGGATGAAATACGTATATCGCGTTCTTTAACCTTTGTAGGCTGAATTTTAACCTAATGTATATACATAAAGCGATAGAAGTGTATATGATTACTTAAGGATCTGTTTATAGAAAAAAAAAAGATTGAAACAAAGGGAAAGAGTCACGCAGTAAAGATCAATACACATATTAGTTATGCAATTGACATCAATCACAGTTTCATTCGTTGTGTTTGGTTCGCCAACCACAACGATTCATTGGTGCATCACAAACGATGTGGAATTCGATTGAGTTGGAGTTCAGGATTGACTCCCCTAAGTTCAAATTAGTAATAAGTGGTTAGCTGGAACGCCTCGACCCGCTATTCAAATGTGTTACGTAACACGCAATACATGGTTAAAAACGACAAACAGCTTGTGTGGGTTATGTACATTAATTAGCCTGTGATCGCAAATGCCGTATACCATTTCTCACTATTGGCATTACGGTTCATGGCTAGTCATTAATAAATTTCAATCACAGCCGCTATTCTAAATCTGATTATACAACTAATTAAGTCTTTATTTCAAAGAAATTCAACATGTCTACTTCTATGATCGTCGAAGTTCTAGTACCTGTATTCAAGATTGTATGTATTACGCGTTAAAGGTACCGAAAGATTCTCTCTAGGTCTATGGAGACACGAATCATAAGCAGATAAAACAGTCACTATAGAATTTATATATATATATATTTATGTAGCCGATTTATGTAGTCAGAGGTTATTGTGCTGAAATTTAACAGAACTATCTCTTAATTATCTACTGTTATCCTAATAACGTAGATACTCCTAATATATTTGTAATTAAGGTCAATGGGTCCGTTATGTTGTAACCATGTCAGCTGATTTTTAACAAATTGCTACGACAGGTTTGCCAAAATGTGAAATCTAATCCTTAAACAGGTCACATTTGAACCACATAAAAAATTCATTATAGGTTATTTGGTTATAATGCGGAATGCCCTACGTATTAAAGATTAGGCATCTAACATCAGACAAGGACCATAAGGGATTTCATGTTGGATATATATTGTAACAGGTCGTTCGGATTCATAAATGCCATTCAAATTATTTTGGGTCTTTTCGATAAAGAGAGACAATTCCATGTGAAGCTTCTTTCCAATCATGTGGTAATGTCTACTATCTTGTGCAACCAGCTGGCTATTTAAGCCATTCAGTATTTCAAAGCAAATCAACCACAACTTCCATACTCCAAAAAGTATTTTACCGAGTCATTTTTCTCCATCAACGTCCTTCCTGTAGAAACACTACTAAACCTTTTGAGAGAAATGGCCATCTTTATGCCACGGATTACACAAGCAAAACAGATTCTGAGACGATCATTCTCGAATGGAAGGAGTGCAGCAACACCCATGGACATTCCGATAGGATATTTTGCAGTTTATGTCGGCGAAGAAGAGAAAAGAAGATTTCTGGTTCGTGTTTCTCTCCTAAGCAGGCCAGAATTTCAAGAACTACTGCAACTGGCGGAGGAACCGTATGAGTACGACCATCCAATGGGTGGGCTCACCATTCCATGTAGTGAAGTCGTATTTGCTGATTTAGCATCACGTTTTGGTGCCTTGTGATACTTAATTTATCATATAACATTTTTGTAAAGAACATCAGCTAGGATCTTACACATATTTGTAAATAGAGATTCGTAACCATTTTTTGTGAAATTCAAATTTGGAGCAACCTCAAGTTTATTGAACTACATATAACTTATGCTATACTCAATGACCATTTGGATGAAATACGTATATCGCGTTCTTTAACCTTTGTAGGCTGAATTTTAACCTAATGTATATACATAAAGCGATAGAAGTGTATATGATTACTTAAGGATCTGTTTATAGAAAAAAAAAAGATTGAAACAAAGGGAAAGAGTCACGCAGTAAAGATCAATACACATATTAGTTATGCAATTGACATCAATCACAGTTTCATTCGTTGTGTTTGGTTCGCCAACCACAACGATTCATTGGTGCATCACAAACGATGTGGAATTCGATTGAGTTGGAGTTCAGGATTGACTCCCCTAAGTTCAAATTAGTAATAAGTGGTTAGCTGGAACGCCTCGACCCGCTATTCAAATGTGTTACGTAACACGCAATACATGGTTAAAAACGACAAACAGCTTGTGTGGGTTATGTACATTAATTAGCCTGTGATCGCAAATGCCGTATACCATTTCTCACTATTGGCATTACGGTTCATGGCTAGTCATTAATAAATTTCAATCACAGCCGCTATTCTAAATCTGATTATACAACTAATTAAGTCTTTATTTCAAAGAAATTCAACATGTCTACTTCAATGATCGTCGAAGTTCTAGTACCTGTATTCAAGATTGTATGTATTACGCGTTAAAGGTACCGAAAGATTCTCTCTAGGTCTATGGAGACACGAATCATAAGCAGATAAAACAGTCACTATAGAATTTATATATATATATATTTATGTAGCCGATTTATGTAGTCAGAGGTTATTGTGCTGAAATTTAACAGAACTATCTCTTAATTATCTACTGTTATCCTAATAAC
The DNA here is from genome assembly GCF_021521415.1 of Bidens hawaiensis. Taxonomy (NCBI): domain Eukaryota; kingdom Viridiplantae; phylum Streptophyta; class Magnoliopsida; order Asterales; family Asteraceae; genus Bidens; species Bidens hawaiensis. The sequence continues at coordinate 829,618 of NW_027491772.1, forward strand.
GTAGATACTCCTAATATATTTGTAATTAAGGTCAATGGGTCCGTTATGTTGTAACCATGTCAGCTGATTTTTAACAAATTGCTACGACAGGTTTGCCAAAATGTGAAATCTAATCCTTAAACAGGTCACATTTGAACCACATAAAAAATTCATTATAGGTTATTTGGTTATAATGCGGAATGCCCTACGTATTAAAGATTAGGCATCTAACATCAGACAAGGACCATAAGGGATTTCATGTTGGATATATATTGTAACAGGTCGTTCGGATTCATAAATGCCATTCAAATTATTTTGGGTCTTTTCGATAAAGAGAGACAATTCCATGTGAAGCTTCTTTCCAATCATGTGGTAATGTCTACTATCTTGTGCAACCAGCTGGCTATTTAAGCCATTCAGTATTTCAAAGCAAATCAACCACAACTTCCATACTCCAAAAAGTCTTTTACCGAGTCATTTTTCTCCATCAACGTCCTTCCTGTAGAAACACTACTAAACCTTTTGAGAGAAATGGCCATCTTTATGCCACGCATTACACAAGCAAAACAGATTCTGAGACGATCATTCTCGAATGGAAGGAGTGCAGCAAAACCCATCGACATTCCGAAAGGATATTTTGCAGTTTATGTCGGCGAAGAAGAGAAAAGAAGATTTCTGGTTCGTGTTTCTCTCCTAAGCAGGCCAGAATTTCAAGAACTACTGCAACTGGCGGAGGAACAGTATGAGTACGACCATCCAATGGGTGGGCTCACCATTCCATGTAGTGAAGACGTATTTGCTGATTTAGCATCACGTTTTGGTGCTTGTGATACTTGATTTATCATATAACATTTTTGTAAAGAACATCAGCTAGGATCTTACACATATTTGTAAATAGAGATTCGTAACCATTTTTTGTGAAATTCAAATTTGGAGCAACCTCAAGTTTATTGAACTACATATAACTTATGCTATACTCAATGACCATTTGGATGAAACACGTATTTCACGTTCTTTAACTTTTGTAGGCTGAATTTTAACCAAATGTATATACATAAAGCGATAGAAGTGTATATGATTACTTAAGGACCAGTTTATAGAAAAAAAAAAGATTGAAACAAAGGGAAAGAGTCACGCAGTAAAGATCAATACACATATTAGTTATGCAATTGACATCAATCACAGTTTCATTCGTTGTGTTTGGTTCGCCAACCACAACGATTCATTGGTGCATCACAAACGATGTGGAATTCGATTGAGTTGGAGTTTAGGCTTGACTCCCCTAAGTTCAAGTTAGTAATAAGTGGTTAGCTGGAACGCCTCGACCCGCTATTCAAATGTGTTACGTAACGCGCAATACATGGTTAAAAACGACAAACAATTTGTGTGGGTTATGTACATTAATTAGCCTGTGATCGCAAATGCCGTATACAATTTCTCACTATTGGCATTACGGTTCATGGCTAGTCATTAATAAATTTCAATTACAGCCGCTATTTTAAACCTGATTATACAACTAATTAAGTCTTTATTTCAAAGAAATTCAACATGTCTACTTCTATGATCGTCGAAGTTCTAGTACCTGTATTCAAGATTGTATGTGTTACGCGTTAAAGGTACCCAAAGATTCTCTCTAGGTCTATGGAGACACTAATCATAAGCAGATAAAACAGTCACTATAGAATATATATATACATATTTTTATGTTGCCGATTTATGTAGTCAGAGGTTATTGTGCTGAAATTTAACAGAACTATCTCTTAATTATCTACTGTTATCCTAATAACGTAGATACTCCTTATATATTTGTAATTAAGGTCAATGGGTCCGTTATGTTGTAACCATGTCAGCTGATTTTTAACAAATTGCTACGACAGGTTTGCCAAAATGTGAAATCTAATCCTTAAACAGGTCACATTTGAACCACATAAAAAATTCATTATACGTTATTTGGTTATAATGCGGAATGCCCTACGTATTAAAGATTAGGCATCTAACATCAGACAAGGACCATAAGGGATTTCATGTTGGATATATATTGTAACAGGTCGTTCGGATTCATAAATGCCATTCAAATTATTTTGGGTCTTTTCGATAAAGAGAGACAATTCCATGTGAAGCTTCTTTCCAATCATGTGGTAATGTCTACTATCTTGTGCAACCAGCTGGCTATTTAAGCCATTCAGTATTTCAAAGCAAATCAACCACAACTTCCATACTCCAAAAAGTCTTTTACCGAGTCATTTTTCTCCATCAACGTCCTTCCTGTAGAAACACTACTAAACCGTTTGAGAGAAATGGCCATCTTTATGCCACGGATTACCCAAGCAAAACAGATTCTGAGACGATCATTCTCGAATGGAAGGAGTGCAGCAACACCCATGGACATTCCGAAAGGATATTTTGCAGTTTATGTCGGCGAAGAAGAGAAAAGAAGATTTCTGGTACGTGTTTCTCTCCTAAGCAGGCCAGAATTTCAAGAACTACTGCAACTGGCGGAGGAACAGTATGAGTACGACCATCCAATGGGTGGGCTCACCATTCCATGTAGTGAAGACGTATTTGCTGATTTAGCATCACGTTTTGGTGCCTTGTGATACTTGATTTATCATATAACATTTTTGTAAAGAACATCAGCTAGGATCTTACACATATTTGTAAATAGAGATTCGTAACCATTTTTTGTGAAATTCAAATTTGGAGCAACCTCAAGTTTATTGAACTACATATAACTTATGCTATACTCAATGACCATTTGGATGAAACACGTATTTCACGTTCTTTAACTTTTGTAGGCTGAATTTTAACCAAATGTATATACATAAAGCGATAGAAGTGTATATGATTACTTAAGGACCAGTTTATAGAAAAAAAAAAGATTGAAACAAAGGGAAAGAGTCACGCAGTAAAGATCAATACACATATTAGTTATGCAATTGACATCAATCACAGTTTCATTCGTTGTGTTTGGTTCGCCAACCACAACGATTCATTGGTGCATCACAAACGATGTGGAATTCGATTGAGTTGGAGTTTAGGCTTGACTCCCCTAAGTTCAAGTTAGTAATAAGTGGTTAGCTGGAACGCCTCGACCCGCTATTCAAATGTGTTACATAACGCGCAATACATGGTTAAAAACGACAAACAATTTGTGTGGGTTATGTACATTAATTAGCCTGTGATCGCAAATGCCGTATACAATTTCTCACTATTGGCATTACGGTTCATGGCTAGTCATTAATAAATTTCAATTACAGCCGCTATTTTAAACCTGATTATACAACTAATTAAGTCTTTATTTCAAAGAAATTCAACATGTCTACTTCTATGATCGTCGAAGTTCTAGTACCTGTATTCAAGATTGTATGTGTTACGCGTTAAAGGTACCCAAAGATTCTCTCTAGGTCTATGGAGACACTAATCATAAGCAGATAAAACAGTCACTATAGAATATATATATACATATTTTTATGTTGCCGATTTATGTAGTCAGAGGTTATTGTGCTGAAATTTAACAGAACTATCTCTTAATTATCTACTGTTATCCTAATAACGTAGATACTCCTTATATATTTGTAATTAAGGTCAATGGGTCCGTTATGTTGTAACCATGTCAGCTGATTTTTAACAAATTGCTACGACAGGTTTGCCAAAATGTGAAATCTAATCCTTAAACAGGTCACATTTGAACCACATAAAAAATTCATTATACGTTATTTGGTTATAATGCGGAATGCCCTACGTATTAAAGATTAGGCATCTAACATCAGACAAGGACCATAAGGGATTTCATGTTGGATATATATTGTAACAGGTCGTTCGGATTCATAAATGCCATTCAAATTATTTTGGGTCTTTTCGATAAAGAGAGACAATTCCATGTGAAGCTTCTTTCCAATCATGTGGTAATGTCTACTATCTTGTGCAACCAGCTGGCTATTTAAGCCATTCAGTATTTCAAAGCAAATCAACCACAACTTCCATACTCCAAAAAGTCTTTTACCGAGTCATTTTTCTCCATCAACGTCCTTCCTGTAGAAACACTACTAAACCTTTTGAGAGAAATGGCCATCTTTATGCCACGGATTACACAAGCAAAACAGATTCTGAGACGATCATTCTCGAATGGAAGGAGTGCAGCAACACCCATGGACATTCCGAAAGGATATTTTGCAGTTTATGTCGGCGAAGAAGAGAAAAGAAGATTTCTGGTACGTGTTTCTCTCCTAAGCAGGCCAGAATTTCAAGAATTACTGCAACTGGCGGAGGAACAGTATGAGTACGACCATCCAATGGGTGGGCTCACCATTCCATGTAGTGAAGACGTATTTGCTGATTTAGCATCACGTTTTGGTGCCTTGTGATACTTAATTTATAATATAACATTTTTGTAAAGAACATCAGCTAGGATCTTACACATATTTGTAAATAGAGATTCATAACCATTTTTTGTGAAATTCAAAGTTGGAGCAACCTCAAGTTTATTGAACTACATATAACTTATGCTATACTCAATGACCATTTGGTTGAAATACGTATTTCACATTCTTTAACTTTTGTAGGCTGAATTTTAACCAAATGTATATACATAAAGCGATAGAAGTGTATACGATTACTTAAGGATCTGTTTATAGAAAAAAAAGATTGAAACAAAGGGAAAGAGTCACGCTGTAAAGATCAATACACATATTAGTTATGCATTTGACATCAATCACATTTTCATTCGTTGTGTTTGGTTCGCCAACCACAACGATTCATTGGTGCATCACAAACGATGTGGAATTCGATTGAGTTGGAGTTCGGGCTTGACTCCCCTAAGTTCAAATTAGTAATAAGTGGTTAGCTGGAACGCCTCGACCCGCTATTCAAATGTGTTACGTAACGCGCAATACATGGTTAAAAACGACAAACAATTTGTGTGGGTTATGTAAATTAATTAGCCTGTGATCGCAAATGCCGTATACAATTTCTCACTATTGGCATTACGGTTCATGGCTAGTCATTAATAAATTTCAATTACAGCCGCTATTCTTAACCTGATTATACAACTAATTAAGTCTGTATTTCAAAGAAATTCAACATGTCTACTTCTATGATCGTCGAAGTTCTAGTACCTGTATTCAAGATTGTATGTGTTACGCGTTAAAGGTACCCAAAGATTCTCTCTAGGTCTATGGAGACACTAATCATAAGCAGATAAAACAGTCACTATAGAATATATATATACATATTTTTATGTTGCCGATTTATGTAGTCAGAGGTTATTGTGCTGAAATTTAACAGAACTATCTCTTAATTATCTACTGTTATCCTAATAACGTAGATACTCCTAATATATTTGTAATTAAGGTCAATGGGTCCGTTATGTTGTAACCATATCAGCTGATTTTTAACAAATTGCTACGACAGGTTTGCCAAAATGTGAAATCTAATCCTTAAACAGGTCACGTTTGAACCACATAAAAAATTCATTATACGTTATTTGGTTATAATGCGGAATGCCCTACGTATTAAAGATTAGGCATCTAACATCAGACAAGGACCATAAGGGATTTCATGTTGGATATATATTGTAACAGGTCGTTCGGATTCATAAATGCCATTCAAATTATTTTGGGTCTTTTCGATAAAGAGAGACAATTCCATGTGAAGCTTCTTTCCAATCATGTGGTAATGTCTACTATCTTGTGCAACCAGCTGGCTATTTAAGCCATTCAGTATTTCAAAGCAAATCAACCACAACTTCCCTACTCCAAAAAGTCTTTTACCGAGTCATTTTTCTCCATCAACGTCCTTCCTGTAGAAACACTACTAAACCTTTTGAGAGAAATGGCCATCTTTATGCCACGGATTACACAAGCAAAACAGATTCTGAGACGATCATTCTCGAATGGAAGGAGTGCAGCAAAACCCATGGACATTCCGAAAGGATATTTTGCAGTTTATGTCGGCGAAGAAGAGAAAAGAAGATTTCTGGTTCGTGTTTCTCTCCTAAGCAGGCCAGAATTTCAAGAACTACTGCAACTGGCGGAGGAACAGTATGAGTACGACCATCCAATGGGTGGGCTCACCATTCCATGCAGTGAAGACGTATTTGCTGATTTAGCATCACGTTTTGATGCCTTGTGATACTTAATTTATCATATAACATTTTTGTAAAGAACATCAGCTAGGATCTTACACATATTTGTAAATAGAGATTCGTAACCATTTTTTGTGAAATTCAAATTTGGAGCAACCTCAAGTTTATTGAACTACATATAACTTATGCTATACTCAATGACCATTTGGATGAAATACGTATTTCACGTTCTTTAACTTTTGTTGGCTGAATTTTAACCAAATGTATATACATAAAGCGATAGAAGTGTATATGATTACTTAAGGACCTGTTTATAGAAAAAAAAGATTGAAACAAAGGGAAAGAGTCACGCAGTAAAGATCAATACACATATTAGTTATGCAATTGACATCAATCACATTTTCATTCGTTGTGTTTGGTTCGCCAACCACAACGATTCATTGGTGCATCACAAACGATGTGGAATTCGATTGAGTTGGAGTTTAGGCTTGACTCCCCTAAGTTCAAGTTAGTAATAAGAGGTTAGCTGGAACGCCTCGACCCGCTATTCAAATGTGTTACGTAACGCGCAATACATGGTTAAAAACGACAAACAATTTGTGTGGGTTATGTACATTAATTAGCCTGTGATCGCAAATGCCGTATACAATTTCTCACTATTGGCATTACGGTTCATGGCTAGTCATTAATAAATTTCAATCACAGCCGCTATTCTAAACCTGATTATACAACTAATTAAGTCTTTATTTCAAAGAAATTCAACATGTCTACTTCTATGATCGTCGAAGTTCTAGTACCTGTATTCAAGATTGTATGTGTTACGCGTTAAAGGTACCCAATGATTCTCTCTTGGTCTATGGAGACACCAATCATAAGCAGATAAAACAGTCACTATAGAATATATATATATATATATTTATGTTGCAGATTTATGTAGTCAGAGGTTATTGTGCTGAAATTTAACAGAACTATCTCTTAATTATCTACTGTTATCCTAATAACGTAGATACTCCTAATTTATTTGTAATTAAGGTCAATGGTCCGTTATGTTGTAACCATGTCAGCTGATTTTTAACAAATTGCTACGACAGGTTTGCCAAAATGTGAAATCTAATCCTTAAACAGGTCACATTTGAACCACATAAAAAATTCATTATAGGTTATTTGGATATAATGCGGAATGCCCTACGTATTAAAGATTAGGCATCTAACATCAGACAAGGACCATAAGGGATTTCATGTTGGATATATATTGTAACAGGTCGTTCGGATTCATAAATGTCATTCAAATTATTTTGGGTCTTTTGGATAAAGAGAGACAATTCCATGTGAAGCTTCTTTCCAATCATGTGGTAATGTCTACTATCTTGTGCAACCAGCTGGCTATTTAAGCCATTCAGTATTTCAAAGCAAATCAACCACAACTTCCATACTCCAAAAAGTATTTTACCGAGTCATTTTTCTCCATCAACGTCCTTCCTGTAGAAACACTACTAAACCTTTTGAGAGAAATGGCCATCTTTATGCCACGGATTACACAAGCAAAACAGATTCTGAGACGATCATTCTCGAATGGAAGGAGTGCAGCAACACCCATGGACATTCCGAAAGGATATTTTGCAGTTTATGTCGGTGAAGAAGAGAAAAGAAGATTTCTGATTCGTGTTTCTCACCTAAGCAGGCCAGAATTTCAAGAACTACTGCAACTGGCGGAGGAACAGTATGAGTACGACCATCCAATGGGTGGGCTCACCATTCAATGTAGTGAAGACGTATTTGCTGATTTAGCATCACGTTTTGGTGCCTTGTGATACTTAATTTATCATATAACATTTTTGTAAAGAACATCAGCTAGGATCTTACACATATTTGTAAATAGAGATTCGTAACCATTTTTTGTGAAATTCAAATTTGGAGCAACCTCAAGTTTATTGAACTACATATAACTTATGCTATACTCAATGACCATTTGGATGAAATACGTATTTCACGTTCTTTAACTTTTGTAGGCTGAATTTTAACCAAATGTATATACATAAAGCGATAGAAGTGTATATGATTACTTAAGGACCTGTTTATAGAAAAAAAAGATTGAAACAAAGGGAAAGAGTCACGCAGTAAAGATCAATACACATATTAGTTATGCAATTGACATCAATCACATTTTCATTCGTTGTGTTTGGTTCGCCAACCACAACGATTCATTGGTGCATCACAAACGATGTGGAATTCGATTGAGTTGGAGTTCAGGCTTGACTCCCCTAAGTTCAAGTTAGTAATAAGTGGTTAGCTGGAACGCCTCGACCCGCTATTCAAATGTGTTACGTAACGCGCAATACATGGTTAAAAACGACAAACAATTTGTGTGGGTTATGTACATTAATTAGCCTGTGATCGCAAATGCCGTATACCATTTCTCACTATTGGCATTACGGTTCATGGCTAGTCATTAATAAATTTCAATCACAGCCGCTATTCTAAACCTGATTATACAACTAATTAAGTCTTTATTTCAAAGAAATTCAACATGTCTACTTCTATGATCGTCGAAGTTCTAGTACCTGTATTCAAGATTGTATGTGTTACGCGTTAAAGGTACCGAAAGATTCTCTCTAGGTCTATGGAGACACGAATCATAAGCAGATAAAACAGTCACTAGAGAATATATATATATATATATATATATATATATATATATATATATATTTATGTAGCCGATTTTTGTAGTCAGAGGTTATTGTGCTGAAATTTAACAGAACTATCTCTTAATTATCTACTGTTATCCTAATAACGTAGATACTCCTAATATTTGTAATTAAGGTCAATGGGTCCGTTATGTTGTAACCATGTCAGCTGATTTTTAACAAATTGCTACGACAGGTTTGCCAAAATGTGAAATCTAATCCTTAAACAGGTAACATTTGAACCACATAAAAAATTCATTATAGGTTATTTGGTTATAATGCGGAATGCCCTACGTATTAAAGATTAGGCATCTAACATCAGACAAGGACCATAAGGGATTTCATGTTGGATATATATTGTAACAGGTCGTTCGGATTCATAAATGCCATTCAAATTATTTTGGGTCTTTTCGATAAAGAGAGACAATTCCATGTGAAGCTTCTTTCCAATCATGTGGTAATGTCTACTATCTTGTGCAACCAGCTGGCTATTTAAGCCATTCAGTATTTCAAAGCAAATCAACCACAACTTCCATACTCCAAAAAGTATTTTACCGAGTCATTTTTCTCCATCAACGTCCTTCCTGTAGAAACACTACTAAACCTTTTGAGAGAAATGGCCATCTTTATGCCACGGATTACACAAGCAAAACAGATTCTGAGACGATCATTCTCGAATGGAAGGAGTGCAGCAACACCCATGGACTTTCCGAAAGGATATTTTACAGTTTATGTCGGTGAAGAAGAGAAAAGAAGATTTCTGATTCGTGTTTCTCACCTAAGCAGGCCAGAATTTCAAGAACTACTGCAACTGGCGGAGGAACAGTATGAGTACGACCATCCAATGGGTGGGCTCACCATTCCATGTAGTGAAGACGCATTTGCTGATTTAGCATCACGTTTTGGTGCCTTGTGATACTTAATTTATCATATAACATTTTTGTAAAGAACATCAGCTAGGATCTTACACATATTTGTAAATAGAGATTCGTAACCATTTTTTGTGAAATTCAAATTTGGAGCAACCTCAAGTTTATTGAACTACATATAACTTATGCTATACTCAATGACCATTTGGATGAAATACGTATTTCACGTTCTTTAAATTTTGTAGGCTGAATTTTAACCAAATGTATATACATAAAGCGATAGAAGTGTATATGATTACTTTAGGACCTGTTTATAGAAAAAAAAGATTGAAACAAAGGGAAAGAGTCACGCAGTAAAGATCAATACACATATTAGTTATGCAATTGACATCAATCATATTTTCATTCGTTGTGTTTGGTTCGCCAACCACAACGATTCATTGGTGCATCACAAACGATGTGGAATTCGATTGAGTTGGAGTTCAGGCTTGACTCCCCTAAGTTCAAGTTAGTAATAAGTGGTTAGCTGGAACGCCTCGACCCGCTATTCAAATGTGTTACGTAACGCGCAATACATGGTTAAAAACGACAAACAATTTGTGTGGGTTATGTACATTAATTAGCCTGTGATCGCAAATGCCGTATACAATTTCTCACTATTGGCATTACGGTTCATGGCTAGTCATTAATAAATTTCAATCACAGCCGCTATTCTAAACCTGATTATACAACTAATTAAGTCTTTATTTCAAAGAAATTCAACATGTCTACTTCTATGATCGTCGAAGTTCTAGTACCTGTATTCAAGATTGTATGTGTTACGCGTTAAAGGTACCCAAAGATTCTCTCTAGGTCTATGGAGACACCAATCATAAGCAGATAAAACAGTCACTATAGAATATATATATATATATATATATATATATATATATATATATATATTTATGTTGCCGATTTATGTAGTCAGAGGTTATTGTGCTGAAATTTAACAGAACTATCTCTTAATTATCTACTGTTATCCTAATAACGTAGATACTCCTAATATATTTGTAATTAAGGTCAATGGGTCCGTTATGTTGTAACCATGTCAGCTGATTTTTAACAAATTGCTACGACAGGTTTGCCAAAATGTGAAATCTAATCCTTAAACAGGTAACATTTGAACCACATAAAAAATTCATTATAGGTTATTTGGTTATAATGCGGAATGCCCTACGTATTAAATATTAGGCATCTAACATCAAACAAGGACCGTAAGGGATTTCATGTTGGATATATATTGTAACAGGTCGTTCGGATTCATAAATGCCATTCAAATTATTTTGGGTCTTTTCGATAAAGAGAGACAATTCCATGTGAAGCTTCTTTCCAATCATGTGGTAATGTCTACTATCTTGTGCAACCAGCTGGCTATTTAAGCCATTCAGTATTTCAAAGCAAATCAACCACAACTTCCATACTCCAAAAAGTCTTTTACCGAGTCATTTTTCTTCATCAACGTCCTTCCTGTAGAAACACTACTAAACCTTTTGAGAGAAATGGCCATCTTTATGCCACGGATTACACAAGCAAAACAGATTCTGAGACGATCATTCTCGAATGGAAGGAGTGCAGCAACATCCATGGACATTCCGAAAGGATATTTTGCAGTTTATGTCGGCGAAGAAGAGAAAAGAAGATTTCTGGTTCGTGTTTCTCTCCTAAGCAGGCCAGAATTTCAAGAACTACTGCAACTGGCGGAGGAACAGTATGAGTACGACCATCCAATGTGTGGGCTCACCATTCCATGTAGTGAAGACGCATTTGCTGATTTAGCATCACGTTTTGGTGCCTTGTGATACTTGATTTATCATATAACATTTTTGTAAAGAACATCAGCTAGGATCTTACACATATTTGTAAATAGAGATTCGTAACCATTTTTTGTGAAATTCAAATTTGGAGCAACCTCAAGTTTATTGAACTACATATAACTTATGCTATACTCAATGACCATTTGGATGAAATACGTATTTCACGTTCTTTAACTTTTGTAGGCTGAATTTTAACCAAATGTATATACATAAAGCGATAGAAGTGTATATGATTACTTAAGGACCTGTTTATAGAAAAAAAAGATTGAAACAAAGGGAAAGAGTCACGCAGTAAAGATCAATACACATATTAGTTATGCAATTGACATCAATCACATTTTCATTCGTTGTGTTTGGTTCGCCAACCACAACGATTCATTGGTGCATCACAAACGATGTGGAATTCGATTGAGTTGGAGTTCAGGCTTGACTCCCCTAAGTTCAAGTTAGTAATAAGTGGTTAGCTGGAACGCCTCGACCCGCTATTCAAATGTGTTACGTAACGCGCAATACATGGTTAAAAACGACAAACAATTTGTGTGGGTTATGTACATTAATTAGCCTGTGATCGCAAATGCCGTATACAATTTCTCACTATTGGCATTACGGTTCATGGCTAGTCATTAATAAATTTCAATCACAGCCGCTATTCTAATCCTGATTATACAACTAATTAAGTCTTTATTTCAAAGAAATTCAACATGTCAACTTCTATGATCGTCGAAGTTCTAGTACCTGTATTCAAGATTGTATGTGTTACGCGTTAAAGGTGCCCAAAGATTCTCTCTAGGTCTATGGAGACACCAATCATAAGCAGATAAAACAGTCACTATAGAATATATATATATATATATATATATATATATTTATGTAGCCGATTTTTGTAGTCAGAGGTTATTGTGCTGAAATTTAACAGAACTATCTCTTAATTATCTACTGTTATCCTAATAACGTAGATACTCCTAATATTTGTAATTAAGGTCAATGGGTCCGTTATGTTGTAACCATGTCAGCTGATTTTTAACAAATTGCTACGACAGGTTTGCCAAAATGTGAAATCTAATCCTTAAACAGGTAACATTTGAACCACATAAAAAATTCATTATAGGTTATTTGGTTATAATGCGGAATGCCCTACGTATTAAAGATTAGGCATCTAACATCAGACAAGGACCATAAGGGATTTCATGTTGGATATATATTGTAACAGGTCGTTCGGATTCATAAATGCCATTCAAATTATTTTGGGTCTTTTCGATAAAGAGAGACAATTCCATGTGAAGCTTCTTTCCAATCATGTGGTAATGTCTACTATCTTGTGCAACCAGCTGGCTATTTAAGCCATTCAGTATTTCAAAGCAAATCAACCACAACTTCCATACTCCAAAAAGTATTTTACCGAGTCATTTTTCTCCATCAACGTCCTTCCTGTAGAAACACTACTAAACCTTTTGAGAGAAATGGCCATCTTTATGCCACGGATTACACAAGCAAAACAGATTCTGAGACGATCATTCTCGAATGGAAGGAGTGCAGCAACACCCATGGACTTTCCGAAAGGATATTTTACAGTTTATGTCGGTGAAGAAGAGAAAAGAAGATTTCTGATTCGTGTTTCTCACCTAAGCAGGCCAGAATTTCAAGAACTACTGCAACTGGCGGAGGAACAGTATGAGTACGACCATCCAATGGGTGGGCTCACCATTCCATGTAGTGAAGACGCATTTGCTGATTTAGCATCACGTTTTGGTGCCTTGTGATACTTAATTTATCATATAACATTTTTGTAAAGAACATCAGCTAGGATCTTACACATATTTGTAAATAGAGATTCGTAACCATTTTTTGTGAAATTCAAATTTGGAGCAACCTCAAGTTTATTGAACTACATATAACTTATGCTATACTCAATGACCATTTGGATGAAATACGTATTTCACGTTCTTTAAATTTTGTAGGCTGAATTTTAACCAAATGTATATACATAAAGCGATAGAAGTGTATATGATTACTTTAGGACCTGTTTATAGAAAAAAAAGATTGAAACAAAGGGAAAGAGTCACGCAGTAAAGATCAATACACATATTAGTTATGCAATTGACATCAATCATATTTTCATTCGTTGTGTTTGGTTCGCCAACCACAACGATTCATTGGTGCATCACAAACGATGTGGAATTCGATTGAGTTGGAGTTCAGGCTTGACTCCCCTAAGTTCAAGTTAGTAATAAGTGGTTAGCTGGAACGCCTCGACCCGCTATTCAAATGTGTTACGTAACGCGCAATACATGGTTAAAAACGACAAACAATTTGTGTGGGTTATGTACATTAATTAGCCTGTGATCGCAAATGCCGTATACAATTTCTCACTATTGGCATTACGGTTCATGGCTAGTCATTAATAAATTTCAATCACAGCCGCTATTCTAAACCTGATTATACAACTAATTAAGTCTTTATTTCAAAGAAATTCAACATGTCTACTTCTATGATCGTCGAAGTTCTAGTACCTGTATTCAAGATTGTATGTGTTACGCGTTAAAGGTACCCAAAGATTCTCTCTAGGTCTATGGAGACACCAATCATAAGCAGATAAAACAGTCACTATAGAATATATATATATATATATATATATATATATATATATATATATATATATATATATATATATTTATGTTGCCGATTTATGTAGTCAGAGGTTATTGTGCTGAAATTTAACAGAACTATCTCTTAATTATCTACTGTTATCCTAATAACGTAGATACTCCTAATATATTTGTAATTAAGGTCAATGGGTCCGTTATGTTGTAACCATGTCAGCTGATTTTTAACAAATTGCTACGACAGGTTTGCCAAAATGTGAAATCTAATCCTTAAACAGGTCACATTTGAACCACATAAAAAATTCATTATAGGTTATTTGGATATAATGCGGAATGCCCTACGTATTAAAGATTAGGCATCTAACATCAGACAAGGACCATAAGGGATTTCATGTTGGATATATATTGTAACAGGTCGTTCGGATTCATAAATGCCATTCAAATTATTTTGGGTCTTTTCGATAAAGAGAGACAATTCCATGTAAAGCTTCTTTCCAATCATGTGGTAATGTCTACTATCTTGTGCAACCAGCTGGCTATTTAAGCCATTCAGTATTTCAAAGCAAATCAACCACAACTTCCATACTCCAAAAAGTATTTTACCGAGTCATTTTTCTCCATCAACGTCCTTCCTGTAGAAACACTACTAAACCTTATGAGAGAAATGGCCATCTTTATGCCACGGATTACACAAGCAAAACAGATTCTGAGACGATCATTCTCGAATGGAAGGAGTGCAGCAACACCCATGGACATTCCGAAAGGATATTTTGCAGTTTATGTCGGTGAAGAAGAGAAAAGAAGATTTCTGATTCGTGTTTCTCACCTAAGCAGGCCAGAATTTCAAGAACTACTGCAACTGGCGGAGGAACAGTATGAGTACGACCATCCAATGGGTGGGCTCACCATTCCATGTAGTGAAGACGTATTTGCTGATTTAGCATCACGTTTTGGTGCCTTGTGATACTTAATTTATCATATAACATTTTTGAAAAGAACATCAGCTAGGATCTTACACATATTTGTAAATAGAGATTCGTAACCATTTTTTGAGAAATTCAAATTTGGAGCAACCTCAAGTTTATTGAACTACATATAACTTATGCTATACTCAATGACCATTTGGATGAAATACGTATTTCACGTTCTTTAACTTTTGTAGGCTGAATTTTAACCAAATGTATATACATAAAGCGATAGAAGTGTATATGATTACTTAAGGACCTGTTTATAGAAAAAAAAGATTGAAACAAAGGGAAAGAGTCACGCAGTAAAGATCAATACACATATTAGTTATGCAATTGACATCAATCACATTTTCATTCGTTGTGTTTGGTTCGCCAACCACAACGATTCATTGGTGCATCACAAACGATGTGGAATTCGATTGAGTTGGAGTTCAGGCTTGACTCCCCTAAGTTCAAGTTAGTAATAAGTGGTTAGCTGGAACGCCTCGACCCGCTATTCAAATGTGTTACGTAACGCGCAATACATGGTTAAAAACGACAAACAATTTGTGTGGGTTATGTACATTAATTAGCCTGTGATCGCAAATGCCGTATACCATTTCTCACTATTGGCATTACGGTTCATGGCTAGTCATTAATAAATTTCAATCACATCCGCTATTCTAAACCTGATTATACAACTAATTAAGTCTTTATTTCAAAGAAATTCAACATGTCTACTTCTATGATCGTCGAAGTTCTAGTACCTGTATTCAAGATTGTATGTGTTACGCGTTAAAGGTACCGAAAGATTCTCTCTACGTCTATGGAGAAACGAATCATAAGCAGATAAAACAGTCACTATAGAATATATATATATATATATATATATATATTTATGTAGCCGATTTATGTAGTCAGAGGTTATTGTGCTGAAATTTAACAGAACTATCTCTTAATTATCTACTGTTATCCTAATAACGTAGATACTCCTAATATTTGTAATTAAGGTCAATGGGTCCGTTATGTTGTAACCATGTCAGCTGATTTTTAACAAATTGCTACGACAGGTTTGCCAAAATGTGAAATCTAATCCTTAAACAGCTAACATTTGAACCACATAAAAAATTCATTATAGGTTATTTGGTTATAATGCGGAATGCCCTACGTATTAAAGATTAGGCATCTAACATCAGACAAGGACCATAAGGGATTTCATGTTGGATATATATTGTAACAGGTCGTTCGGATTCATAAATGCCATTCAAATTATTTTGGGTCATTTCGATAAAGAGAGACAATTCCATGTGAAGCTTCTTTCCAATCATGTGGTAATGTCTACTATCTTGTGCAACCAGCTGGCTATTTAAGCCATTCAGTATTTCAAAGCAAATCAACCACAACTTCCCTACTCCAAAAAGTCTTTTACCGAGTCATTTTTCTCCATCAACGTCCTTCCTGTAGAAACACTACTAAACCTTTTGAGAGAAATGGCCATCTTTATGCCACGGATTACACAAGCAAAACAGATTCTGAGACGATCATTCTCGAATGGAAGGAGTGCAGCAAAACCCATGGACATTCCGAAAGGATATTTTGCAGTTTATGTCGGCGAAGAAGAGAAAAGAAGATTTCTGGTTCGTGTTTCTCTCCTAAGCAGGCCAGAATTTCAAGAACTACTGCAACTGGCGGAGGAACAGTATGAGTACGACCATCCAATGGGTGGGCTCACCATTCCATGTAGTGAAGACGTATTTGCTGATTTAGCATCACGTTTTGATGCCTTGTGATACTTAATTTATCATATAACATTTTTGTAAAGAACATCAGCTAGGATCTTACACATATTTGTAAATAGAGATTCCTAACCATTTTTTTTGAAATTCAAATTTGGAGCAACCTCAAGTTTATTGAACTACATATAACTTATGCTATACTCAATGACCATTTGGATGAAATACGTATTACACGTTCTTTAACTTTTGTAGGCTGAATTTTAACCAAATGTATATGCATAAAGCGATAGAAGTGTATATGATTACTTAAGGACCTGTTTATAGAAAAAAAAGATTGAAACAAAGGGAAAGAGTCACGCAGTAAAGATCAATACACATATTAGTTATGCAATTGACATCAATCACATTTTCATTCGTTGTGTTTGGTTCGCCAACCACAACGATTCATTGGTGCATCACAAACGATGTGGAATTCGATTGAGTTGGAGTTCAGGCTTGACTCCCCTAAGTTCAAGTTAGTAATAAGTGGTTAGCTGGAACGCCTCGACCCGCTATTCAAATGTGTTACGTAACGCGCAATACATGGTTAAAAACGACAAACAAATTGTGTGGGTTATGTACATAAATTAGCCTGTGATCGCAAATGCCGTATACAATTTCTCACTATTGGCATTACGGTTCATGGCTAGTCATTAATAAATTTCAATCACAGCCGCTATTCTAAACCTGATTATACAACTAATTAAGTCTTTATTTCAAAGAAATTCAACATGTCTACTTCTATGATCGTCGAAGTTCTAGTACCTGTATTCAAGATTGTATGTGTTACGCGTTAAAGGTACCCAAAGATTCTCTCAAGGTCTATGGAAACACGAATCATAAGCAAATAAAACAGTCACTATAGAATATATATATTTTTATGTTTCCGATTTATGTAGTCAGAGGTTATTGTGCTGAAATTTAACAGAACTATCTCTTAATTATCTACTGTTATCCTAATAACGTAGATACTCCTAATATATTTGTAATTAAGGTCAATGGGTCCGTTATGTTGTAACCATGTCAGCTGATTTTTTACAAATTGCTACGACAGGTTTGCCAAAATGTGAAATCTAATCCTTAAACAGGTCACATTTGAACCACATAAAAAATTCATTATAGGTTATTTGGATATAATGCGGAATGCCCTACGTATTAAAGATTAGGCATCTAACATCAGACAAGGACCATAAGGGATTTCATGTTGGATATATATTGTAACAGGTCATTCGGATTCATAAATGCCATTCAAATTATTTTGGGTCTTTTCGATAAAGAGAGACAATTCCATGTGAAGCTTCTTTCCAATCATGTGGTAATGTCTACTATCTTGTGCAACCAGCTGGCTATTTAAGCCATTCAGTATTTCAAAGCAAATCAACCACAACTTCCATACTCCAAAAAGTCTTTTACCGAGTCATTTTTCTCCATCAACGTCCTTCCTGTAGAAACACTACTAAACCTTTTGAGAGAAATGGCCATCTTTATGCCACGGATTACACAAGCAAAACAGATTCTGAGACGATCATTCTCGAATGGAAGGAGTGCAGCAAAACCCATGGACATTCCGAAAGGATATTTTGCAGTTTATGTCGGCGAAGAAGAGAAAAGAAGATTTCTGGTTCGTGT